>NW_021600158.1:0-281 GCF_001605985.2 Dendrobium catenatum
GAGGAGGCGAGAGCGAGAGGAAGAGAGATCGGAGGAGCTGAGGTATCGGGAGAGAGAGAGAGAGGTCGTGTGCGTGGGAGAAGAACGGGATCGGAAGAGCGATCGTGTGTGGAGCGAAGTCGGAGAGCCAGCCCCGAATGCTCTGTTTGGCTTGGTATTCAACGACGCTGAAGAGATGCGATCGAGGCGCTACAGAGTCACGGGATACCTGGGAAGCGATCGCGGACGGCGCCGAATCGGCGCAAATCTCGGCAGAATTTGAGGATCTGACGGGTAAGATG
>NW_021600159.1:0-232 GCF_001605985.2 Dendrobium catenatum
ATTTCACGTAGCCGAGAGAGGGACCACTACCAAAAAATATGCCTATCGCAGCAGAATTTTTGGCCTATCCCGGCGGTTATAACTGCCACAATTTTCTTTGTAGCGGTTTTAAAACCGCTGCCCCTCCGCTGCAATTGCAATGCCCTGCAACGACATTTTGCATCGGCTTAAGGACCGACGGGATAGATCTGATGAAGTGCAGGATTTAGCAGTGGTTATAACCGCCACAAAA
>NW_021600160.1:0-307 GCF_001605985.2 Dendrobium catenatum
GTCATCACATCGAATACAAAGAAATTTACAATTGTTTGTACAAAGCATGATTGCCCGGTATATCCTTGCTTATAGCGACTTCATTCTGCTCAGAGTAAACGTTTAGGCGGTATTTGGAAAATCTCATCTATAAAGAACAAGCATACATGTGTGTCTCCAATTCTTGAAAGTGGTCATCGTCAATGCAACTCACAGTTTATAAGTTTCTATATTCTACCCACAATTAGAAAGCAGATGGACTTGAAGCCAAGGGGGATAATTGGTCATATGGAATCGAAGTTCAATATTAAAGTGTCATACATGAAGG
>NW_021600161.1:0-213 GCF_001605985.2 Dendrobium catenatum
GTCCGGGGAAATTGACCTCGAATAATGAGGTCAACACTCAATTATTCCAAAAGTCGGGGGTCGTGTCCACATCACTCCTCTGCTTTCTCTGACTACCTTTTACATCATGGCCCTGAGAGAGTTTAATGCTACTGACTTGATTTTTTGATACATTGATCATTTAACAACTATTCGCAATCCAGGCCACAAGAGGAATCCCAACCTTGCTTTAGG
>NW_021600162.1:0-349 GCF_001605985.2 Dendrobium catenatum
AAGGTCCTCAGACACCTGACTAGGGGCCTAGGAATGATACTCGGACCTTGGGGATCATCAACTGGGGTAACAGGGATGGTGACTATTGGATCTTGAGTTAGACTGGCTGTCGTAGGACTGTCAATTGTAACAACTGGGGTACTAGCCTGAACATCCATCAATTCAACTGAACTCGGAGTAGGGTCGACTGAAACTCGTTGGAGCTGTAGAATGAACTTAGAAGTTCTAGGAGGTAGTGGCAGACTCTCCAACTTGGTTCTCTTTGGCACATATTTCTTTTCAGGAGATTTGGGTCTTTTTCCCTTAAGATCTATAGACTTTTGAATCTCAACCTCCTTTGGCTTAACAA
>NW_021600163.1:0-580 GCF_001605985.2 Dendrobium catenatum
TCTCAAATAACTTGAGATATATATAAGAACTTTGGATATTATGCACAAGATAGGGTTTTGTAGAAAGATAAAAAGAATCTTAGTTTCAAAAAACTATTGGCTAAAATGAGTTAGACTTTTGTTTAGAGAAGAAAATTATACCACTAAACAAGGTCAGAAGGAGGGAAACCGTCAACAGTATTTCTCCCTTTAACCGATTTAGAAATGCTAAACATAATCTCTAAAACTCCAAAATTTAAAAGCTTAAAAAATAATCATGTAGGAAACCAAACATAAAAATAACAAAACGAAAACAAAGCAATACAAAGCAAGCACATGACAAAAATAACACAAAAACTTATTTTAAAAAAAAAAAATTTCAAGAAATTATGAAGCAACAAGTTTAAGCAATTTTGAGATGCGAGCCTCTATGTGTCCAGTTATCCTATGCTCCCACGAGGTCTTTGGTGAGAGAACACCTGCAAAACTCAACAACAGTCAGATTTAGGAACCCAACCTTGTTTGGGTCCCTTCTTAGGAAAGGTAGAATACAATGCAGGTGTCGTATGCTGTGAATCATGTATCTTAGATCTCCACACCC
>NW_021600164.1:0-361 GCF_001605985.2 Dendrobium catenatum
TACCCCGCCTCGCCATAGACGCCGTACCAGGTTCCCATCCCACCACGCTAAGAAAATGTTTATAGGCGGTTCTCCGCTATGCCGCGAAAGCAGAAATGGGGCTTTAGGAACACCCGCTTCGTTGCTAGCACCGCGACGCACTTCCTCCCACCATGCTAACAAACGCGTGTATAAGTGGTTATTTTGTCGCGTTGCAAGCTTTGAGATGGGCTCACAGAGTTTTAGGGATCAGGAGGTTATACCTTTGTATTCCGGCGAGGTTGTGCATATTATATTCTTTTTTTCTCTTTTTTTCTATTTTTGCATCATTTTTCTTTTCTTTTTGTGCATTATATATATATATATATATATAAAATACAAT
>NW_021600165.1:0-1000 GCF_001605985.2 Dendrobium catenatum
ATAAACTTTCAAGTCTTTTGATTAAGTAATGGTAGTGATTTTTGCATCAAAGGAAGAAGGTAAACATCTTAGAATATTGTTAACTTTTTCATAATTTTTTAGTTCTCTTCCTAAGGCATGCAAGGATGTAACAATTTTGGTAAACCTAGTATAAATTTAAAAAATATATTTACTAGGTTTCATGCAAAAAAGTTCATAATTATGTAGAAGAATGTTCAGCCTAAATTGTTTAACTTTCTTTGTTCCTTCATGAGTAATGCACAGTTTGTCTAAATTTATTTATCGGTTGTACAAGTGGAAACATGCATATAATCCTCAAATTTTCATGCATAGAAAAAATAGTTCAGACATTTGTCATTCAGTTGTGATAAATCTTTATCATTTGTTATCAATTCAGTAAAAGATATTTCAATTTAACAACATTTACTTATCCAGAAGGTGTAAAATAAATACTTTAAACAAGCATCCACATACGATAATTAATTGATTGAAGAAAGGTGGAAATGCGAGTTTTTCAAAAATAAAAAAGTTTATTATCAAAAAGAGGTGCTCAAGCAATTGAATACCCTTCCATGGTGTTTCTATTTCTAAAGTTATCCATGGATCTTAATCAAAAGTTTTCTAGAGCTTATCTTATGAATCCTTCTCTGATTTCACTTGAAATTTTGTGAGGGTGGTTAAACCATAAATAATTAGTCCTGAAGCTAACCAAGATGGGAGTGAATTGGTTATTTTAATAAAATTCTTAATCAAACAAAAAATTAAAATCTTGATGCGGAAGTAGAATTAATTTCACAAAAATAGAAATAATATATTTTAAACACTAATCAAATAACAGAAATATGAGGAAACTAAAATGCAAAAAGTAAATAAAAAGAACACTCCATGATTTATAGTAGTTCAGTCAACTTGAACTACGTTCACTCCTTGGAGACTCCTTCTCCACATATTGCACTAAATAGAAATGACTCTCCTTTTGCTCCCACAGCAAGGTATAGAA
>NW_021600166.1:0-304 GCF_001605985.2 Dendrobium catenatum
AAACCACTGGCCTTCGACACTTTTAGTTCTTTAAGGACTAGACTGGGTGTGATTGACATAAATGCATGAAACTTGATCTTTTAGTTATTTTCATTTGGTTTTGTTTTCTATTTTTTCTCTTAGCTTTTTGGTGTGTTTTATTTTTCTTTTGTCCCTTTTTACTTAGTCTTCAAAATCATCGCTGATATGATATTATATTCCTTGTCCTTGCTTTTGAAAATTTGTAGTCAATGTGTTTTTTATCTCCTAATCTCTTAGATGGTAAGAGTATTTTGTGATTGTGTCTCTTTCTCTAACCTATTTT
>NW_021600167.1:0-234 GCF_001605985.2 Dendrobium catenatum
TTAATTGTGCAAAATCACATGTCAACCAAGAAATCAAAATCCACAAAAGAACTCATAATTATCTCAACTGTCATGAGTATCTTGATGATACATAAACAAAATGAACTATAATACATTATTAAGACATATGAGAGTTTTTGGTTTGGCCCCACGATGAATAGCTTACAAATATTTTGGTAGAGAAATACATAGTTGTCGTGATGTGAAACAAACATGCGATGGAGTTACTTTAAG
>NW_021600168.1:0-242 GCF_001605985.2 Dendrobium catenatum
TATCAATTCCGGGAAAATCAGAAATCGTACAAAAATTGGGCAGAGTAACGGCAGTCTGTCAAATTTACACAAAAATCCTGCAAAAAGCACAAATTACAAATTTCTCCAAATTACAGTAGAATATCCACGACATCAATACAAGACTATTATTATATAGAATCCAAATCAAATCAAGTCCTGATATTTTTCTATTCGATAAAAATCTCGTAGAATCAATTCCGACCGGTAAAATCGTCGCAGAA
>NW_021600169.1:0-309 GCF_001605985.2 Dendrobium catenatum
AGCTAGATGCCTTACAAAGAACCAATTTTTTGAAGAATTAGCTGCTGGATTGATAAAGCATCTATCAAGCCTCACGAGGATTCGGTCCACCCCTTTTTTATTGTTGCACCAAGTGAATTTAGGACCTACAAAATTAACTTCATGGAAGTCATTATTAGCAAGGAAGATCTTAATTTCTTTGGTTCCAAGGGATAAATTAAATCTTCTCCCTCCCCTTTTGTCTTCACTAGATAAAATGCAATTGAAGTCTCCACCTATAATCATTAGTAACTCCTTAGAGTTATAAAATTCTAGCTTTTCCCAAAGCAT
>NW_021600170.1:0-1241 GCF_001605985.2 Dendrobium catenatum
TTTCTTAATCAAATTCTGATAATCTGATTGAGGTGCATAAGTTTGCTCACCTTCTTCTTCTTCTTCTTCAGAAGCACTGGCATGTGCTTTTCCTTTTTCCTCCTTGAAAATTGCTCTAAAAGAAGCATCATTGTAGTACACCGACTCTTCATATTCATCATCAGGATGCACTAAATTGTATTTCTTTTCTAAAACATTGGTAACTAAGTGTTCTAATGAGATATTCCTTTTTCTTTTCTGTTCTGCATGCCCAATTTCTGAAACCCATAAAGATGGTCTAGGATAAGTTGGGCTTCATCGATAGGCTTACGATCCATAATCAAAAAAGTCACAACAGAAAGGAGTGGGGTAATATTGATCCTATAACCAGCTTTAGGAATAATTGAAGATCGAAGAATGTGCTGGATGATTCAAGCATTTTTGGTCATTCCTGAAACTCTAGCAATATGATATGTTAGGCCACTTTCTCTAATCACCCTATTGACTTCATACCATTTGAAGGTGTTCTCATTCATAAGGGTGTGGGCTCTAAATCCTTCAGTTCTTAAGTTTAGAAAGGCATCTATGTCGTGCTTAGTGATTTCAACTTTTTGTTTGAAAACAAAAGAACTTATACAGGAGTGGTCGGAATTGAAACTCATATTGGCTAGGAAATAGGAAAGGTTTGTTTGTTGTAGAGGTGGACGAGAGAAAAAATGAATCCAAACTGGGTGGAAGCAAAAAGCTGCATTACCTTGAAGTTTATCTAGCTTTGAATCAGAATGCAAGAAGGTGTGATTTTGGCAGATGCAAAACGAGGAAAGGATTCCTCATTTTCTTTTGAAAGGAAGTTTTCAGAAGAATTCCTGTGGGGTTTCTTTGCTAACACCTTTTGTCTCTTGCTAGATGAGGCCATTGTTGATTTGGAAGTCGAAAGGGATTGAAAGAGATGTTTGGAGATGTGATTGTTGAGTTGGAAAGCCCTCATATTTAAAGAAAAAAGATACGTTCGTCCTGGACGAAAATAGTTCGTCCTGGACGAAAATTATTGTTCGTGTGGACGAAAAAAATTTGCACAGACAATCAAATTTGTCCAAAATGTAACGGCTTTTCGTAATCAACACAATTTACGATATGTACTTTCGTACAGACTTTTTGACTTGACCGATCGTACAGACAAAAAATGTTCGTACAGACGATCAAAAGTTAATTCGTTTTAATGTCTGTTGAAAACCGTCCCCTACTATGAATCAACGTCTGTT
>NW_021600171.1:0-807 GCF_001605985.2 Dendrobium catenatum
ATCTATATTGTTGCCCAAATGATGTCTTCAAATTGTTTAGGCTTTGTGGACTTCAGTGAAAATTTTGGCAGTAGCCCAGCATATCCCCTATTTGGGGGAAATGTAGGGGAGCTGGGCCTTCCCACCATGCTACTCGAGCGTGAATGATAGGCGTCCTTAGTCACCGCAGTCGTACATCTTTTCATCCCACCACGCTACAAGAGCGTGTATGGGGCCTTCAGCAGTACCCGTACCAGAACACCAGTGGCTCTCCCCACGACCCCACCACGCTACAAGAGCGTGTATAAGGCTTACCCACCTCGTCGTATGCGTTGCACCAGGCTTCCTCCTACCGTGCTACAAGAGCGCATATAGGTGGTTCTCCGGTCCGCCGCAAACGCCGAGAGTGGGATTTGGAACATTATACCTTTACGTAGCAGTCGTTGGCGCCGATGTCGAGGTCAAGGACAGTCCCCACCACGCTACAAGAGCATGTATAAGGCTTACCTGCCTCGTTACACTTGTCGCACCGGATTTCCCCCCACCGTGCTACAAGAGCGCGTATAAGGGGTCCACTGGCGCGTCAAGCGCGTCGAGGGCGGGTTTTAAGTTAGAAATTTATTATTTGGGGTTAGGTGCGGTGGACCGATGGTGGAGGCTCGTGAATCAAGGCGGGAGAAATCATGCATTTTTTTACTTTATATGTTGTTTAGACATTAATTAATTATAATTATCCTTAATTAATCATATTTACTCATAATTAATTATATTAATTAGAATAATTAATTACACTTAATAAAATTAATTAAAAAATGATTAATTATAATT
>NW_021600172.1:0-243 GCF_001605985.2 Dendrobium catenatum
TTCTGGTATCCTCGTACCTCGATACCGGTGTTGCCAAGTCTATCTCTATCAATCGGGCCCGCTCCACTAGCTCAGAGAACTCATGTATCCGGAAGGGTACTAGGGGATGCCTCAGCTCTCTGTTCAATCATTGTAGAAATCTATAGCATTTTTCTTCGAGAGTAGGAATCAGATGAGCAGCGTATCTTGCAAGTGCAGTAAACTCAGCCTCGTACTGCATCACTGACTTGCGGCCTTGCTCCA
>NW_021600173.1:0-326 GCF_001605985.2 Dendrobium catenatum
ACCCTTCTTGTTAAAATCCAATTAATAACTATACAACATTTTTTAATTTAACTCAAATTGCATATGGAAAGAGAATAAAATCTTCTTTAAAATAAAAAAAAATTAAAAATACAAATAACTAATTAGGTGACAGTCTCATGTCCTTTTTTATTAGGGGAAACCCACAAAGGGGCATACGTGTTAATAGAAAAATATATTACAAGGTCTTTAAAGGGAATCTTCAGCTCACTAGTGCTCAAAAGGGCTACAAAACCGATCAAAAGATAACATAAGAGCAGATGGTTCCCTGTTGTATAATAAACAAAAAATCTTATAGTATTCTAGGT
>NW_021600174.1:0-1028 GCF_001605985.2 Dendrobium catenatum
GTGCTCTTTGTGAGTGGACAGCAAAACTAAACAGCTAGGAATACTATCCTAAGGGTTCAGAGAGACTCCTAAGGTGCGGACAGCACCTAGGACTTAAGTTAGAGACCCCCAAAGACCTCTAATCACTGCAGGAATTAAAAGACAACAGCTAGACACGGGTTATAAGTCCACTAAACAATGTCTAACAGCTGTAGGAACATGGAGGACAGCAGTTAACTCTCCCGGGGTAGTTGCCCTGATCACTTAGAAACCTTACAAGCAAAAGGCCAGCACTAAAACACTAGTTAAAATGAGCCAACTCAACTAGATGATTTGCAGGAAATGCAAAAACAGTGATAAAAACAGTGAAAATTTGCTATCTAAGCAATGATATGCATGCCAATTTTTAAACTACAATAAAAAGCTAGACCCTAGGATGCATCTAGCACAAGTCAAGCATGCTAGCCATGCTCTAATACCAAGATGATGTGGAACGTACATGCGATGATGGGTTTCATAATGAAAGCTTGCACGCTTAATTTTAGATAGAACACATAATTATATCTTTATAATAATTTGAACGACGAGATAAAACATTAAGAACGGAAAAACGAGCTTACGGTTGAATCACACGGGTAAGAGTTAAGATCATATAACAATCAAGTCAATCTAACGTTGCGTACATGAATGGTTTTCCACAAATATCCCTAGACTAACAATAAGATTAGTTGCTATGAGAAGATCCCTCACACAACTCATCCAATTACTAGGTTTTAGCGGAGAGGATTAGCATGATTTTCATGAATCAAGATATCACAACAATAGATAAGTAGCTACAAAGATAAAAGGGTCGGATGATGAGTTTACCCAAAGAAATAGAAGACATGAAGCTTTAGTGGCTGTTTGGATGCATTGAGATGAAGTAGACGGCAACCAAAACCCTTCTTGATGTGGTGGACAGCAATCGGAAACTTTAGGACAGCATTCGAAGCTCTCCCGACTGGCTGGACAGCAGGAAGAGATGCCGAATTCCTCTGGACAGCAGCAGT
>NW_021600175.1:0-311 GCF_001605985.2 Dendrobium catenatum
GAATCTTATAAACCTGGTGTGGTTGTTTATCTAAGGGCATATATTTATATTGACCTTAGCTAACAACTAACTTTATGCTTTATTAAGTGAACAATATAATTTATTACTCAAGGGGTTTTTATTCATCGGAGAAATCTAGCCTTGACCATAATTTAATAGTGTCATTTTACAGCAAAATCACCCAGTCATAGGGGTTTGGCTATAACCCTTTATCTATGGTGTCATTTAATGACAAAACAATCGATTAGAGAACATGTGTCATATCTTTAGTGGCTTGAGATATTTGAGAGTGAACATATCAATATAGTTGT
>NW_021600176.1:0-1059 GCF_001605985.2 Dendrobium catenatum
TAGTCCGAGTTCAAACATGAGCTTGAAGTGCATGTTCCGAAGTGCATGTTCAAATTGATTGTCTAGGGTCTTCTGAAGTTCTTTGCAAGTCCATTTGAATGTTTACTTTCTTTTTGTTCAAAGTCCTCTGGAGTCTTTATATGTCCATTTTTATGTTCAAATTGGCTTGAGTTTGGTTCAAATTTGATTTCATTTTATTTGAGTTTGGCCTTTAGAAATCATTTTTGAATTTTGGTTCTGATCCACAGGTCCACAGTTCATGTTCATTTGAGTTTCACTGCTCATTCTTATTTGGTCCAAATCTTTTGTTCTTTTGAGTACAAAACAGGTCCAAGTGTAGTAATATTTCACCCGAAATTTTGACAACCTCCCGGCGTCTCCCCCGTTTAGGGGAAAATAACGAGAAAACTGGGCCTTCCCATCACGCGCAATAAAGGCGTGCATGGTAGGTGCCCTCTTTCGAGGACACCGCGGCAGTAATTTTTCTTCCCACCACGCGCAATAAAGGCGTGCATGGGGTCTTTGACGGTACCAGTTACAAGAAAAGAGCAGTTTGCTTTCCCCCTGCCCGGGGGTACTTATGAATTATTCTGGCCGCGCAAAGAAAAGGGTACACCAGGCTCGCTTGGCCTCGCCATGTGCGTCGAACCAGTTTCCCTCCTACCATGCTCACTAAAGGCATGCTTAGGTGGTTTGCCGGTCCGACACGCATGTCGAGACAAGAGAGCGAGGGTCGCTCGCTTACCTTGTCGTAGGTGTGCGCCAGTTGCCCCTCCCACCACGCTCAATAAAGGCGTGCATGGGTAGACCACTGACTCGACACGCATGACGAGGTAAGAGAGCGAGAAGGGAGGAGACTGTCCGCCTCGTCGTAAGCGTCGGACTGGATTTTCTCCTACCACGCTCACCAAAGGCGTGCTTAGGTGGTCTACCGGTCCGTCGTACACGTTGAGGACAGGAGCCTGAGTTTAGGGGTTATACCTTCAGGGCCGGTGGACCGGCGGTCGTCGATGAAGGATCGAGGACCGAGGCAGGATGGCAAGCACTTGCAAAATCCCT
>NW_021600177.1:0-211 GCF_001605985.2 Dendrobium catenatum
ATAATCCAGACTTAATATCTTGTTGCATGATTATGAACTGTTTCACATGAAACCCAATGAATCCATTTCTGACATGTACACAAGATTCACACAAATAGTCACCTTTTTACATGCATTAGGTAGGGAACTAACGATATAGAAATAGTTAATAAAATACTTCATTTCTTACCTACTATTTATGATGCTAAAATAACTATGATTATAGAATCTA
>NW_021600178.1:0-567 GCF_001605985.2 Dendrobium catenatum
CATTTTTATTTGTTGATTGAACCCTGTCAACTCGGCCGGGCTGTTAATCGAGGATCGGGTTCCTCGTATGCTTTGTGCCTTTGTTTGTGAATTTTCTTGATTGTAGGCCTTGAAGGCCTAATATGAATGTATAAATATAAATACATCGGTCGTCACAACCGTATATTTGTTTGATGGTTCGAATATTGTCTACTTCTATTGATCAGTATAGAAGGATCAGATTCGAACATGAATTTACTTGTTGACCCGTGCAGCATCCCTAGGCGTTACGTGTGTACCAATAACACGCTCGCCTGGGCACATGCGGGTGTAGATTGTATACCCTCTTTTAGTGTACCTATATAACACCCCAAGATCCGTGTAGCGAAAGGATTCATCTGATCGTTCTATTGCCTCTTTCTTTTTTTTTCGTTTTTTTTCCTTTCTATCAGTTTCCTCATCTATCCATCCATACATATATCCAGAGCCAGAGATAATTACATTACAGAAAAGAAACAACAGCGGATACTATAATTCACATATAGTACAAGCAGAGAACAGACAAAAGAGTCCAAAAGAAATATTTAC
>NW_021600179.1:0-201 GCF_001605985.2 Dendrobium catenatum
TTTATTTCTATTATTTTATTTGTATATTAAAAGTAAAAATTCTTAAAAAAATCTGAATTTCAACTTAAAACTAAGAATTCGAACTCAACAATAAAATCACGCTCAAGGTTTCCAAATGAGCAGAGCTTGAGCCTAAATTTTTTTTTAATGAGCCAAGTTCAAGCTCAATAAACGAGCTCAAATCATGCTCAAGCTCGAGTT
>NW_021600180.1:0-209 GCF_001605985.2 Dendrobium catenatum
TTAGATTGTTTGTGGATATTCACAAGGATCAGTTTCTGATTGGAATTACATTTGAACTACAGAAAATGTCTGGAAAACTCATCTTCAACTTCAACCTCACTGCTGCACCAATCTGCCGAGGGAAATCAGATTCAGTTCGGATCTGGATTCGATAATCTGCAAGTTACTTTCAGAGCACCACGCACTGAGATGGTGGCTCCCGTAGTTGA
>NW_021600181.1:0-313 GCF_001605985.2 Dendrobium catenatum
TAAGTGTTCTAAATTATATGAAGTTCCGAATATTAAGCAAAAGATTTACATTCAATAATACATAATGAATGCGAATTTGAATCCAAAGAGAAAGGACCATCTCCTAACTAAGCCTGATTGAGCCAAGCAAGAAAATAACAATTATTCTTGTATTTTTATTTCTATTATTTTGAAAAGACTTTTATTATTATATTTGTATTCAATTTAATGTGCCAAATCATACAACAACAGTTGATTCACAGATTGAATATCTTCCTCTTATTGCTTCGGTATGAATTTCTAGTATTTTGATCGGATTTTTGAGGCAATGATG
>NW_021600182.1:0-472 GCF_001605985.2 Dendrobium catenatum
AGGGCATCCTCATTAAGGAAGCCGTCATTGATATCGTCCTGGACGATAGTCTTAATTCAAAAAGAATCAACCGCCATAATCAGTTTAGGAATTCTTTATTTTAGGAAATTGGCGAGGACGATATTTATATCGTCCAGGCCGATCTAACTCAATTATGCCTAAATTGATATGATATCTTTGGAAAGTATTAATGGTTGATTGATACGATCACATCGGCCGGGACGATCGCCTGATTGGCCTGGACGATGTCCTGGACGATCTACATCGGACAGCTCAAATTTAGGGTGATGATCAGGACGATTGAAATCAGTTTTAAACTAATCGGCCTGGACGATCGTGATTTCGGCCAGGATGATGTAACCAATTTTCTTCTGATCATCCCAAATCGTCACGGGCTGATGAGCTGAATTTGTACTGGTCGGCCTTGATGATATACCTATCATCCTGGACGATAATGTCGGCAACTTGCATT
>NW_021600183.1:0-278 GCF_001605985.2 Dendrobium catenatum
TTCAAGGCTTGTCTTGAGGGAAGTTCACCAAAGAAGATCTCTTTGGTGTCAAAGGACCCGACGACTCCGCTGCACCGGAGAAGGTGGAAGTAATTTTGTAAGGGCTTCTCCTCCTAACTATGGGGGCTATAGGAGAGACACTTGGTTTAGTGCAATACTCGGAGGGTGCCTCCGAGGAGTGCACTAAGTCAAGGTTTGACCGAACCACTATAAATTGGATGTGTTCTTTCTTTATTACTTCTGCATTTGGTTTTCTTTGTGGTGACATTGGTTTTGAT
>NW_021600184.1:0-311 GCF_001605985.2 Dendrobium catenatum
GATAATGTTGATGATGCTTTCTCCATTATTTTTATTAACGGGCTCGCGAGTCGAGCAGCTTGTATAACATCGCCGAGAAACTGGAATGATACATGTGGGAAGACACGGACGCATGAAAAATGAAACCACAGGAAAATGAAAGCCGCCACTCGTTCAAATTTCATACCTAGATGAAGATGTTGTTAGTGGGCTTCTGGTTCGCTTCCTCAGCCTTCATATTGGATAGCTCTCCTTGCTCCTCTGCTGACACAAGCTCTTGCAAGCGACGTACTCTTGGGAGGCGGTTCACGGACATCGCTGGTGCTGACGTT
>NW_021600185.1:0-289 GCF_001605985.2 Dendrobium catenatum
GATAAATCTCCTCTTCTATCACTCCATTCAAAAATGCAGACTTCACATCCATCTGATATATTGGCCATTCAAACTGTGCCGCATAAGAGATAAGAAGTCGTATTGTCTCCATTCTTGTAACTGGGTCAAAAACCTCATCATAGTCTATCCCCGCCTTTTGTATATAGACCTTTGCCACAAGTCGAGCCTTGTATCGATCTATCTCACCTTGAGCATTCATCTTTTTCTTGAACACCCACTTTACTCCAATAAGTCGACTTCCTTTAGGTAATTCTGCAAGTTCCCATGT
>NW_021600186.1:0-262 GCF_001605985.2 Dendrobium catenatum
AATCTCTTTAAAGATAGAAGGTTTATCAATGGAGTAAGAAAATCTACAATTCTATTAATTGAAATATTTTAAGCTGAACCCTAAATTTTCTTCTAATTATCTCGCGCGGATTTGGGTTCATTAGATCAAGGATCTAACGGTGATAACTTTTTAGCTGCTTTATTTTTAATATCAAACATAATTTTATTTGATTATTATTTTTTAATTTTTTTTTTATAAATTTACGTGATGAAAAATTAATTTTGTAATCAGATTAATTAAA
>NW_021600187.1:0-223 GCF_001605985.2 Dendrobium catenatum
AACTGGGGGACCATGGTGATGGAGCTGATTGTGGAGGTGAAGCTAAAAGGGGAACCAGGATTATCCAGAGCTGGAGTGTCACTCAGATCGATGGCGAAAATCATCCATGAGGAAGGAGGAGGATTCCTTGTGGAGCTGCAGAGCCTGGAGGAGCAAGAGGAGGGGGAGGAAAAGCTCATTCTCACTTTGGTTCAGCCTCTTATGCAGGAATTTGAGGATGTGT
>NW_021600188.1:0-925 GCF_001605985.2 Dendrobium catenatum
GGTCTTACAACCTAATCCTATAGACTAGGATGCCCAGAGATTTATTTTTGGCTTGAATTGGATTTGGATTAGGTCTTAGTGCTTCCTTAGAAGTTGCCTATTGATAGGTCTTACGACGTAGCACTATAAGCTAAGCGGCCCAAGTTGTGGTTCTTACAACCAAGTCCTATAGACTAGGATACCCAAGTAAGGGGTTTAGGGTGCATTATCACCTAAACATTTCCCTTAGAGATCGGACTTACGACTTCTATTAGAAGTGGCCGGGGGTTTTAATTGGGGGTTAGGAGTTAGGTCAATTTCTACCTAAAACATTCCCCTAAGATCGGGCTTATTGCTTTCCTACGAAAGTTGCCGGAAAGCGGGTCTTACAACCAAATTCCTATAAACATGGCTGCCCAAAGATTTTATTTTTGATTGTTTGTTTGTAGGTATTCGTAGCCAGCGGTTTGCAATTGCAAAGGATAGGGTCCACAAGTAGCTGCAAGAGCTTGTACAGGGGCGCCTTGAAGAGCATATAAAGGAGTTTGAAGTTTTCTGAGTTGTTTGGAGAATTTGTACAGTTTGTGAGAGCTTTTGTTTGAGAGTTTTGTAGAGTTCAATTTGAGAATTTTGATAGAGCAATTTGTACAAGAGATTTAGAGAGCTGGCAATCAAAATTGTACATGTCATTTAATGGAAACTTCTCTTCCTCCTTTTTTTTAATTCAATGCATTTTTTTTCTTTTGAAATTTCTTATTTGATTAATTAAAATAATTAACCAATAAATATATTTTAAATTATAATGCTCTCAAAATTTTTTTAAATAAATCTTGAATTTTAAAACTCTCAGAATTTTGAAATTATCGCATTTAGTATTTTCTTTAAAAAATGGCACCCGTATTTTGAAACTCATTGATTTTTTTTCTTTAAAACAATCAATTAATTA
>NW_021600189.1:0-257 GCF_001605985.2 Dendrobium catenatum
TTCTCTACCGTCGCGAATACTCCAGGACGCAACAATAGGATTCCCTACACTATAGGAAAATGAGTTATTTCTTATGAATATTTTCATTAGAACATATGCAATATCTGTCGGAAATATAGCTTTTCGATATATTTCTAGCAAAATTTATTCCACCGGTAAAACGTGCGTCAAAAATAATTTTAAGAAAGAAAATTTCAGCGCATTCTTTTCTTGTAGATAGTATATAGAGAAAACAACATTTATTGGACGAATTGCCT
>NW_021600190.1:0-429 GCF_001605985.2 Dendrobium catenatum
GTCCATACCTGCTGTAACCGTCGGATCCTCAAAATCTTCCCGAAATCCCGCCGGATCGCTGAAATCGGCGCCGATTCTATCAAATCCCGTAAATCCTGCCCGTAAATCTTGCGACGAGGCAGAAATTCCGCCGAACTCAAACAGAAATCCCGCTAACCTGCAAACGGCGCCGTTCGTGTCTCATTCCCGGGATTTCAGCGCAAATCGTGCGACGAGTTCTCGATCGCTGCCCCATTCGCGGCTATAAAACGAAGCCGAACGTTCTGCTTCTTCCATTCGCTACTCCCTTTGCTCCCGTCGCTGCTCCACACACGAGAACCCCCATCTCCCTTTCTCCTCTCTGTCCGAGCAAAACCTCAGGCCGAACTCCTCCTCCCGACCTCCTTGTTTCTCCGACGCCTCCACCGAGAGAGAGAGAGAGAGAGAGAG
>NW_021600191.1:0-718 GCF_001605985.2 Dendrobium catenatum
AGCTCAAGTAGCCGTTAGAAAATGCTGTGCTCGATTTCAACTGTTTGGGAGATATTATTTTATAAAAGCTTCTGTGTTTTTAGGCTATAATAATTGCCGGTTTTAATATAAAATCCTTGGAACCAATTTGGAAACTTGATAGCTGTTGTAAGAGTACTAAAGAAACTTAAATGGATTAGAAAGCTTTTTGAGATGCTCATATAGACATTAACATGAATGCAGGTTCAGAACATTTTTTTTTCCCTCGGTTGAAAACCTGCGCAGTGGCCTGTTGTTAGGAATGTTGAGAATTGTAACAGAGGTGTTTGCTATAAGGAATGCGAAGGGAATTGGTTTCATGCAAATAGCTCAACATGGACAGTTAACAAAAATTCAAATTGATTTACGATTCTACTTGAAACGGCGTTCCTGATCCAAATGAATATTAGGCTTCGTTTGGGACGGCTTTTTTGGATTTCATTTGGGACGACTTTTGTACTGCCTCTTGAAGCAGTTTTTTAGTACAAAAATTTTAATTTTTATACTAAAAATCTGCTTCAAAAAGCAATAAAAATCTGTCCCAAACGAAACCTTAGTGCTTTTTAATCTAACTTTTTAGTACAAAAATTTAAAAATGCTTTAAGAAGTACTAAAAAAGCTGTTTCAAATGAAACTTAAATGAAGTCTGAAATGGAGGATTTAGAAAGTTTGGGATGATTTTTTTACCACTTAAATCTTT
>NW_021600192.1:0-370 GCF_001605985.2 Dendrobium catenatum
GATGAAACATACATTCAGATTCATTGGCTAAAAAACAAATGTATAATTTGAGGGCTTGAAATCACCATTCTTTTAATTAAGCTATAATTATTACATGTATAAAAGATAGAGGGGACGAGAACGTTCTCTAAATCAATGAAAGAAACTCCACACTTCTTGCTTTGAAAGGGTGAATCGTACAAACACTTATTTCATTATCACATTTCCATACTTTACCCTGCTTAGAGTATCGTAGCCATAGGAGGAAGAAAGAGCAGCTTATTGTTGACTGAATGGGAGCAGGTCTATCGGTGAGGTCAGGCCGACGAGGTCGGTCAAGAGAGGAAAAAAATACCGGCGGCTGGAGGAAAACTTGGGGTTGCCAACGGCT
>NW_021600193.1:0-369 GCF_001605985.2 Dendrobium catenatum
GAAGCATGTGTGGGTGGTCCATTAGCATTTCTTTCTTGAAGTTTGATAAGTGGCTAAATCATATATTAAAGTGATAGGTGCAGAATTTTTCACTGTTTTTGGTTTCCAAATTGATTTGGGAGCAAACTATATGCAGATTTTTCATTATTTTGCATTCCCAAACTATTTTGATAAAGAGTTATATGCAGATTTTTCATTATTTTGAGCCGATCTGCCTTAGTTGCCAACGCCCCTTGATCCCCAATGTGAGCTCTACTTCTTCTTATTCTTCTTCTTTATGGATTTTCTCCCCCTCCTCCTCCTTCCTTTTCCTTCTTCTCTACTTCTGTTTTATTCTCTTTCCCTATCTTTCTTCTTCTTTCCATTTAT
>NW_021600194.1:0-211 GCF_001605985.2 Dendrobium catenatum
AGAATTTATTACAACTTGCTTTGATGGTTTACCTTATCTCTTCAACCTCAAATAGAAATTTGTCATCAGACACATTGATTGCTTAGAATTCCAATAAGTGGGGAGATGTACGACTTCATAGCCTTTTTTGTATATAATTTATTTTTGTTCGCATTCATTTTCATAAAGATTTGCCTTTATTTGATATTTAGGTTTCATCAATGAGAATATT
>NW_021600195.1:0-2261 GCF_001605985.2 Dendrobium catenatum
AAAAAAGAGAGAGAATTAATAGCTTTTACCCGGGCTTAGGTTCTTACTTTAGAAAAAATCTGGTTGAAAATGTTCTCTGCTGCTTCAGGAGGAGCAAAATATCAAGGAGTATGGGGTTCTCGTAGACACTCGTCGGGGTTCAAAAACTTTTAGGCGATTTCTTCACAAGTCCGGCAGTCCAGAGGCAAACATTCCCGATCCAAGGAGTTTTTTAAAGGCTTCTCTCGCATTGCTGTCGGAGCAAACTGAGAGTCCACGTTTGTAGTCGCAGGATACACATTGCAGGTTTTATGGGTTTGTCAGCATTCGGGAGGGGGAGTAGCGGGACTAAGTAGGTGAGATTATCGTCCTTCTGTCCAATGTATTCGGGGTGGTACCACCGGGTCGGGTTGACCAACTTTTTCGAACCCGAAACCGTTCTTGACGATTAATAAACCAAGACTATATACCTTTTCCACTATACGGGTGCTTTCGTTGCGGTGTGTTTCGTACGCGCGACCTTTCATAAATCCAAGGGGGAATTTCAGGTCTCTCTTGAGTCAAAAACTGAAAGTGAGCGATATTGGCCCACCGTGACTCAATCTGTCTCGCTGCAATTCCACAGATAACTACTTCCGACCCGCTTCTGGTTCGGGTCAACCGACCCGAACCCGCCGGACGCGACATTGCCTTCGGGAATCGGCTGCTCGGGAGTCTGCGCCGTCTCGGGCTGCGCGTGACGCTCGCGGAGGCGCTGGGCAGGCACACAATTGGGGCCCGCTGGGACCGGCAGAACGGCTGGGAACTATCTGGCCAGCGGGGAGTTCGGTTTCATGCCATCGGCCATTGGCTAATGACGCAGGTTATCCAGAGCCGGTTCGCACTGGCGATGCGAGCGGGGGGCAAGCCGACGCAGCGTTCGCACTGGCTCGGGGCTTATGTCGGGTGCACGGTTGGCGTTAATTTTGGGTTCTCCGGCAACTAGAGCGAGACGTGGCGGCCGCGGCAGCGGTCCGCGTCGGGGGGCAGCGTCCACAGCTGCGAGCAGACCCGGCCAGGTTTTTTGCAGCGCTCGGGGAACACCGCATCGGACGAACGCGTCGCAGGCTCGACGTTAACCGGGCTCTCCCTGGGCAGCGCGGCGAACGGACACAGCGGGGCGGACAGAGCGACGGCTGCACACCGTTTCAGGGGGCAGGGGCCGGGCGGAGCAGCGGGACCGACACGCGCGCAGCGCAGGCACCCGGAGCAGGTCCAAAACTTAGCGGGGGCAGGTCGGAGGCTTGGCCGGGCATTTTGGGGCAGGCCTGAGGCAGAACGCGGGGCAGTGAGGCGGGGGCAATGGGAAATTTGAATTTTGGTTTAAGACATAAAGCGAAGTTTTCGGGTTGAACGCCCGGCAACACGCATATCGGGTCACTTTAAATTTCACGTATACGACGCCGACCGCGTTTCTAACGGGTCGGTTTTTTCCGGACCCGACCCGACCCGCTTCGGGTTCGGTCAACCCGAACCCGAAAATTCCGTGGTCGGGTTCGGATCGGGTTTTCGGGTGGCGGGTACCAATATTCTGAAATTCATGTGTCTAGACGTAGGTCGAGTTGACCGAACCACCACTAAAAAAATTCTCTGTGTTCTTTTCTTACTACGTTCCGCATTTATTTTTCCGCGCGTTGATTTCTTTGTGGTGATATTGGTTTGATTTTTATTTGTGCTTTGCTTAAGAAATTTTTTTTAAAATACCAATTCACCCCCCCTTGGTTAGTCTCGAGCTAGTTCTTAAGGGCTTAACATCCCTAACGAACTTTCACTTCAATCCCACCATGCTACAAAAGCGTGTATGGTTGGTGTCGGGTGACACTGTGGCCATACATTTTCGATCCTATCATGCTACAAGAGTGTGTATTGGGGTTTCATATAGCTATTTGAAAATACAAGTGGCTTTCCCTGCCACATCACAAGGGTGTGTACAGGTACTTAGGGGCATCCCCACCACGCTACAAGAGCGTGTATAGAGCTTACCCGCCTCGTCGTATGTGTCGCACTGGGTTTCCTCCAACCGTGCTATGAGAGAGTGCATAGAAAGTTTTTCGACTCGGCACAAACATCGAAAACGGGGATTTTGAATTTAGAACTTATACCTGCGCGATGGGGATTGGCGGTGATGTTGAATTTCTCTCTTTTTTTCCTTCTTTTTTTTTGGATCTCTCATTTTTTTTTCTTCTCTTTTTTTTAAACTCTTTCTTCTTTGTGGGCTCCGAAAATTCGGCCCCGGCCTCCGC
>NW_021600196.1:0-216 GCF_001605985.2 Dendrobium catenatum
AAAAAAGGGCTACTCCCCTAAGGGGTGTCCTTTTTTTTCTTTTGAGTCCAAGCTTTGGACCTATGTATCCCAATTCAAAACTCCACTTTCACAATACTTGACATTTATACAAATTACATTTATATAAAATCAAAATTCTAGACTCTCCTGCAAGGTTATCCTAAGAAGTTAATAAATCAGGATATATTTATTCTCAAGCAGTTATATATATGCAGA
>NW_021600197.1:0-345 GCF_001605985.2 Dendrobium catenatum
ATTAGCCCACCTGTAAAAAGATGCACAAAAAGTGCCATAAATATTGAAAAGATGCGCAAAGTGCCACAAGTGGTATTTTGTTCAGAATCTTTCCTTAATCTTTCAATCTGTTAATTAAAATTATTCTTCTGTACAATTTTATTTAGTATTGAAATTTGAAGTTTATAAATATTATATTCATCCTTTTTGCAATGATATTCTTTTTCTCAATCTATAAATTAACTCATATTTTTTGATAATTCTTCTTTATTATCGATGTTATATCTCTTCTTAAATCCTATTAATCATTTTATTTACCTAATGATTTTGTTTTATTTGCAAATTTATTTTAATCACTTTCAAGGA
>NW_021600198.1:0-1332 GCF_001605985.2 Dendrobium catenatum
TCGACAGTCGGACAATTAATAAGATCACCGTGAAGTATAGATTTCCGGTGCCACGCCTCGAGGATATTCTGGACAAGCTCACTGGGGCCGTAGTCTTTTCGAAGCTTGATTTGAGGAGCGGCTACCATCAGATACGAGTCCGTCCCGGAGACGAGTGGAAAACAACATTTAAGACTCGTGATGGACTGTATGAATGGCGCGTGATGCCATTCGGGCTATGCAAAGCCCCTGCTACATTCATGAGGCTCATGAATGAAATATTAAAGCCAGTCCTAGGAAAATGTTGTGTCGTTTATTTTGACGACATCCTTATATACAGCTCATCATTAGAAGCTCACCTCATCCATCTTCGGGATATTCTTGACATCCTGCGAGCCAACCAATTGTATCTGAATTTCTCTAAATGTGAGATTGCAACAGCATCGGTGCATTTCCTCGGGTTCATCATTTCCGGTCATGGTATTCAGACGGATCCACAGAAGATCATGGCAATCACGGGCTGGCCAATTCCCAAAACAATCTCGGATGTGCGAAGCTTCATTGGTTTAGCGAATTTTTATCGCAGATTTGTGAGGGGATTCAGCATTTTGGTGGCACCACTCACGGCTTGCCTTAAGGGCAAAACGTTGAGTTGGAATCAGGAACAACAAACCAGTTTCGACAACATCAAGGAGGCGTTGACCACTGCTCCAGTATTAGCCGTCCCCAATTTCAGCAAACCTTTCAGTGTTGATACTGGTGCCTCGGCCATCGGGGTCGGTGCAGTGTTAGCTGTTGACCTCATTTTTGTATGAGGTCACTAAGACCCTTCCAGAATCCAGATCCAATCCTAGACCCTAGGATCCACTCTAGACCTTAAGACCCCTTCCTAGAGCTAGACCCTAAGATCTATTCTAGATTTTGAGATCCTTTCCTAGAGCCCGACCTTAGGGTCTATTCTAGACCTTAGGACCCTTCTAGATTCAAGACATTTAGGCCTACTCTAGAGCTTAGGATTCTCCCGTATCCAAATCCTAGAACTCCTCTAGATCCTAGGATCAATCCATACTCAAATCAATCCATACCCTTGATTAACTCAAACCTCAAATCAATCTAAACTTCATTCAATATAAATTCAAATCAATCCAAGCTTCAACCACATCCAGACTTCGACCCAATCTACTTGACAATTCAAACTTCAACTTTGACTTTAATCCTACCCTTGACCTAGCTTTGACCCTATCCATTCATTAACAATCACCACATGATTGTTAATGATTTGGATACTTCAATATTAATCATTCAAGCTTAAAATTCATTCCAAATCCAAAAATCCAGACTTAAATCCAAGGT
>NW_021600199.1:0-596 GCF_001605985.2 Dendrobium catenatum
TACCTTTTCTATAATATTTATTTATTTATTTATTTTTTGGAACAATGCAATAGGTAGAGCTAAAGCACGGAATGAATGTAAGAAAATTTTCATACTTGTTGGGTCCTAGAATATTTGCGGCAGTAGAGAAATATAAAGTTTAACATCTTAGCTTTGTATGAAGATCCAATATGCATATATATAAAGAGAGGGTGTAGCATTCATAAGAGATACCATAGTTTAATTTTATGTGTAAACCCATAATAAGGGGGAAAAGTAGAAAACCCATGAGGTATGATAATGTTTGAAGGAATCCACTAGTATTTGCAGTTGATTACAAATGATGTCCTTCTTTAGGGGGAAAGCCTTAAGTTGACGTAGCAAATGTACATCATATTATATGGTGGGAATTAGAAGAATCAATTTAGACATGTTTGTTTGGTCGGAAGAACTATAGTTGGTAGGCGGCGGAGGTCGGAAAGAAAGTGATAGATGATGGTGGTCGACGGGGTTGTAGTCCGGGGGCGACAGAGGATGGAAGGACTGTTATATGGTGAAGGAGGTCGGAAGGACCATAGTCGATAGGAGACAGGGGTCAGAAACACTGTAGTTTTAAG
>NW_021600200.1:0-1331 GCF_001605985.2 Dendrobium catenatum
ATCTGAGAGGAACAGTAAGGGAACGAGGTCTCACAATTGTAAATCGCAATCACCCAATGCATTAGGACCGCCCAAACTTTCTAAGTTCAAAACACCATAAAAAACCTCAGTAACAGCACATTTCAGTGGATCAACCACATTAGGGGACAGGGCCACAAGCCCAACAGGCAATTCCGCCTCACTAATTGGAGGAAGACTTTCATGTAAAGAAACATTCTGAATTAACACATCTGAAAGAACATGATTAATACCCGCAGAATCAAGCCTAGGCAGCTCAACTAAAATTTCCGCATTACCAATAGGAGGAACGGGACAAACAGCTAAATGGGGATGCAAAATCAGACAATCAGCTCTTAAATGACCCAAAACTTTGCAATGAGTACAATAAAAAGAAAATTCTTCCATTTCGACCTGTTGAATATAGCCCATATTTTCAGAACCAAGCCACACTTGGTTAGGATATCGCTTAGTAATATCTAACTCTACAAGAATGCAGGCAACAGAGGACCTAGTTCCAATCTAGGTAGCATTATCGGTATGCAAGGGACGTCCAAATAAAGACACAAGTCCACGAAGCACACGAAGAGAGAATAGACGCGGACTGATATTTGGGAAAGAAGCCCAAATAGGGATGACAAGAGATTTAATATTGATGTCAAAATGAGGTGTCCATTTAAACAACTTCATATAGGAATTGTTAACAAAATAATAACGATGAGAGAAAATCCCACAGTAGTCTAGATCATTCATGAACTGAATCAAAATGTTCTTAGAGTTAAGCACAGTAACAGAAAAATTGCCATTTAACTTAAGCTGAAAAAAAAATTTATGGATATAATCAAGTGCCGGGTGATGACCGATAAATTTCCACACCAAAGCAAACTCAAACGGAGCTACCATGGCCAACATATCGTCATCAGAAATCCAAAGAGAATGAATACCATGACAAGTGCTGATTTTGAGATCAGGAAATTCTGGCGGGGACGACGTCCCGGATAGAACCTCCCGAAAGGAGTGCGATTTGGCCTTGCCATCCAAAAATCCGATTTCAATGATCCGATTAACAGCCATTCCAACCCAAAAAATGGACGAAGGACAAAACACGAAAGAAAATCAAGAGAAATTATGAAGAAATAGAGTAGATTACCCACAAGGCGGCCACGGAGTGAGAATAAAAAATGCATTTTATCCCTAAAGTTATATAATCATATAAAATGAATATTAGAAGCAAGATATTTAATAATATGGAATAATGTACATATGTTTTGATAGGTGGTCTTTTAACACAGCACTAGATATGTAATAATCAGGAGCATTGCAATTCACTTGGA
>NW_021600201.1:0-306 GCF_001605985.2 Dendrobium catenatum
TTCTTGTACCTTATTTTTTCTATTTCATCATTTCGATATTCTACCTAATCCTATCTTCACGATTTCCCTTCCACTTGTATCTTTCTTCTCCAAATATTGTGAGTGTAAGGTGTTGTTGAGACCTATTTGTTCGTATTTGACGGAGGAACACGGACTTGAGCTGGATCATAATTTATATGGCAAACCACTTGTTCGATTTTTTTTTTTCTTTGAGCATTATTCTCTTCTTTCGTGATTTGCATGTGAGGTGACCTTATAATGTTGTTCTAAGGGTATTTTAATTTAGTTATTAAGTTCTTTTGTGTG
>NW_021600202.1:0-499 GCF_001605985.2 Dendrobium catenatum
GAAACCATTATTTTAAGTATTGCATTGCTTCACCAAAATACCCACAGGAGTGCTAACAATTAGTCAAACCTGAGTTTGAAATGCATCTAATTCTTTCTTAAAGGCGCAGATTTCAAAGTATGTTGTTTTATGGAAAAGCCTAGGGCTACAGTTTTCTGAAACCTTCTTCTGTTATGCTTATGCATCCAACTTTTGATACCAGAAAAAGGGGTGTTTGATGGGGTTTCCTCTGATTTTCGAACCCTCAACAAGAAAAGCAAAATAAAAGAAAACTATAGTAGGAGAAAAAGTAAAAACAGAAAATAAATAGAAGGAATATATTATAAGTGAAATCATCCACAGCGATGTTCTGTTGATTTGCATTTTTTTGAAGTGTTACAACATTTTTGCTTATAGTTATTGAATATATTATAAGTGAAATCCTTCCAATAGGGTTTTTTAGTAACATCAATATGTTCTTTTTGTAAAGCTAATGATGAAACCCAAAAGCCACATGGCT
>NW_021600203.1:0-325 GCF_001605985.2 Dendrobium catenatum
GATCCAGGTCAATTTTTTTCAAAATTTCTCTGGAATTTAAGGAAAGAAATTATGAGTTGATTTCAAGATCAAATCGGCCTGGATGATCTCCAGATCATACTGGCCGATATGTTGGACGATTGGACATCGTCCAGCTTCATTTCAGGGTGATGTTCAGGATGATTTTCCTCATATTTAAACTAATCGGCCAGGATGATATGTCTATCATCCTGGACGATAAAGTCAGCAACTTGCATTAATGAGCTCATTTTTTGCTCTTTTATTTAAGAGATGTCAAGGAACTTTGTAAAGTGTCTTTGGCAGCCATTATAGCTTCGTTCTTTTG
>NW_021600204.1:0-277 GCF_001605985.2 Dendrobium catenatum
GGTTACAGGACGTAGTTCTACGTTCGGCCGCCAGTAGAATCATGCCACGCGTTATCATTATTTACCGCGCGTTCCGATTACCCGACCCGAAACGGACTCGGTATTTCTCGATTTTGCTAGGTATTGGTTGATTTTGCTCGGCAATAATCAATACCGAGTCAATACCGAGCAAATACCGAGTAATACCGAGCAATACTGAGTTGTACCTAATTTTTTTAGAAAATTTGGTATAACTCGGTATTGCTCGGTAGTGGTCTTCACATAGCGGTATTTCTCG
>NW_021600205.1:0-387 GCF_001605985.2 Dendrobium catenatum
ATTCAGATCCCTATAATCGACGCAAATCTGAATTTGATCGTTTTTCTTTCGGACCGGCATGATGCTGGACACCCAAGAGGGGTATTATTCCTCTCGAATAAACCCAGCTTCGGCTAATTTCTTAACTTCAGAAATGACTTGTTGTTCAATTTCTAAGCGCATGCGTCGAGGAGCTTATTTGACAGGAATGTCATCGTGCCGAACTCCAAGTTTATGAACCGCTACCTCTGCAGGTAAACCTGGCATTTCGTCGTATGTCCAGGCAAAGCAATCCCTAAACTCAGACAAAAGTTGAATCAAATCTTTGGTTTCACCCTCGCTCAACAGAGCACTTATAAAGATTGGACGGGAGTCATCATCGGTTCCCAGGTTAATTTCTTTTAATTC
>NW_021600206.1:0-213 GCF_001605985.2 Dendrobium catenatum
GAAGAAACATTAGAAAAGATGAGGAGACTGAAAGAGAGATACCTACCGGAGAAGACAGGTGAGCGGAGGAATCTAGGGCAAGGCGGCAAGCCGCCGAATAGTAAAGAAGAGGAAGGAAATCGTGAGTCGTTTCAGGCGATATTTTAGGAAACTCAGATAAAGCGGAATATGAAGCGTGTTGAATGCAAAAGGTTACGAAATGAATATGAAGCA
>NW_021600207.1:0-505 GCF_001605985.2 Dendrobium catenatum
GAAAGTGACCCGTTTCAACCCGTTTTCGTATTTACAAATTTACCCTTAGGGCATTTAAGTAGCCAAGACTCGAGAGCGAGAGTACGTTCACGAGTCGTGACTTCGTCTCTCTTCGAGCGAGAAAACCCTAAGCTAGGGCTGGTGAGCTGGTCGATTTCACTGAGATTTCCTCCTCTGCGCCTTTGCGGCTCTTTGATTCTTCGTCAATCGTCATCGACCCATCACTCATCGACTCATCGCCTCATTAGTTTGATTTTTTGGTTAACTTTCTTCTTTCTTTCGGTTATATACTTATCTTCTCATGAGTGTTGCAATTTATTTTTGATTTTTTGTTACGGAGGCACTACTACTGCTAGAGAAGAGACTATAGTGGTTTTTTTGAGTTATTTGCTTCTTCGATTCTTCTTTCCAATTTGAAGTTGTTGTGGGCCTGTGGCTTTGAAATACTGATTAGAGCTTCACATTTTTTGCTTTTAAGTTTTAACTGTTTAGTTTAATTAGTTTA
>NW_021600208.1:0-314 GCF_001605985.2 Dendrobium catenatum
CCCTAAGATGCTAGGTAGGGTTCAGGGTGCGCAACACGATGCTGGCGGCAGGCTCGTTTCTTATTCTACAAGTCAAAGAAATGGAATTCTAAGAAGAAAACAATTTTTATGTATTATGATATTATGTCCTTCGAAATGCGGTTGGAGGCATTTTAAAGAATGTGTGTCCCAATTTAAATTAAAAGTTTTAATCTAGAGTAGTCTGCAATTGACCGAGCATCTACTCTTGTAACTCCTCCTCATCTTGACTTTATTTGTTGACCCTAAAAGCATTCGGTGAGGTTCACGGCTTTCTCCAACAAGGCGGCGAGAAT
>NW_021600209.1:0-686 GCF_001605985.2 Dendrobium catenatum
AAGATGTACTCAACCAGAGACACTCCCGGCTTTTGTTTCTCAACAACAAGATCGCCCACAGTAGTTCGTTGTTGCGCTACAGAAAATCTTTTAAGGAAAATGTTTTCTAGATTGCTAAAGGTTTTTACTGAACCATTGGGCAGATCGGTGTACCATTCAAAAGCGATGCGGACAGACTACTTACAAATTGGCAAAATAGTAGAGCATCTGACCTTCCCGCATTGTATCAACTTGCTCTAAAGTGGGCTAGATGCTGTCTTGGGTTTTCTATTCCAGTGAAAATTTTAAAATTTGGTGGAACAAAGCCTTTTGGGTATGAAACTGAATCATATTCTTCGGGGTAGGGTCTACCCTTTGGAATAGAAGCGGTTCCTTGGGAAAAGGCTAAGGCCTCCCTTACCTGGTCCTCAATCAGTTGCTTAATGTCTTTCTGAGGCAGAGTTGGAAGAACAGGGGGAACTGTAGGTGCTGCTTGAGATGCCTCTGGTAGGCAAGGAGGGATCACTGGTGTTGACTCGGGAGGCTTAGAACCAGACTCTGTTTTCTTAACCCTTTCAACAATCTCTCGAGCCGTTTGTTGAATCTTAAGTGAATCCTGCTCTGACTTATCTAATATTTCTTGCATTTATTTGACTTGTGACATCATAGTTGTCAACTGGTTCTCCAAATCTTTAAAATGCTCCTCA
>NW_021600210.1:0-277 GCF_001605985.2 Dendrobium catenatum
ACCTAGGTTGGATGTTTGTCTAAGGGGATAAATTTGAATCCACTTTAGCTTACAGAGGGCTTTATGCCCTAACAATCATATCCTATTGATTCATATCTCAAGGATTTGATGCCAATAAGGAGCGTATTGGCTCTGGCCATAACCGCTATCTGTGGTTCTATTTGGCGGCAAAACCACTCGGTTCAGAGGGCCTCGGGTCAAAACCGTTTACCAGCAGTGCCATTTGGCAGCGAAACTGCTGGTTAGAGGACACGTACCACGTCCTTACTGACAAGAG
>NW_021600211.1:0-200 GCF_001605985.2 Dendrobium catenatum
GAAACCTCCATATTTTTGGTGATTCTCAACTTGTTGTAAATCAAGTATTTGGATTTTACAAAATCACTAAGTTAGAGTTGGCATGCTATCATCGGCGAGTTCTTGAGCTTATGAAGCAAATTCCAATTGTTAAATTAACTCAAGTTCCTCGAGGCCAAAATGCCAAAGCCGATTCCCTTGCCAAATTGGCTAAAGAAATG
>NW_021600212.1:0-279 GCF_001605985.2 Dendrobium catenatum
AATGGATCATTGGAACTGCCAACCTGTAGTACAACTTTAGAATACTTAAAAACTTTTCAATTGTCAGAGAGGCTCCAGCCTTGCCCCCCTAATTTGGATGAACGTTCAACTGAAGTAAATATGGAGAGGTTCAAGCCACAAGAGATTGCTCTTCAGAAGAGTTTCGGTTCAAAGAGTGGTAATTTCACTACAACAGCAAAAAATATGTTATCTTCAATTACGAGTTCTCATGAAGTTTCACCTGTTGGCAATCAGTCTTTACATTATGAACTTCAACAC
>NW_021600213.1:0-624 GCF_001605985.2 Dendrobium catenatum
CACCACCATCCACTTCCATTGTTGTCTGCCGCCGTCAGCAACAACTATCTGCCTGCCGCTGCTGCTGCCATCATTTGCCACTTGTCACCACTACCATCGCTACCTGCAGGCTTCCTCCATCTTTGTACTTGACAGTACTTTTATTTTACTTCAAAAAAAACCACATGTATTTACTTTACAATAATCCAAACAATTTAAAAATATTTCTTTTACATTATATTCTTTTTACACTTCATTTCTTTTATACTAAATTTTTTTTAGACAACTAAATAACCCATAAAAAATGTTTCTAAATCCAAAAACAGTTATTTCATCTAAAACCAGAAGCTTAATTTTGATTTGGAATACCGTTACGTTCTCACTCCCCTTTATCCATCTATCTTCGACCCCTCCATCCATCGAATTTTTATTGTATCCGGTGTCCGAACGTAGCTCTTCCTCCGGATGCCAGTTAAATGGCGCCACATAGCAGCCACATTACCGTGGACCCGGCCCGATGAAGAGTGGGTATATAGTACGTGCGTATTTGGAATGACGATGGCCCGACGACCCTACCCGACCCGAAAATAATGATAATTTTTTAAATAAAAAAACAGCGGCGATTCACTTCGCTTTACCATATTC
>NW_021600214.1:0-459 GCF_001605985.2 Dendrobium catenatum
GAAAGATTGGCTTGCTTATTTTGACATTCATTATGATCATTCAAAAAGGATGAAACATCCGCTAATTTTCTACTGGATTAAGCCTCCCATAAATGAATTTAAACTCAACATCCACGCTTTTGGTAATGGGTATGGTGGCTTGATCCAGGATCACTATGGAAAATTGTTGTGTGGTTTTGCTTCAAATTGTAACTCCTGCAATGGTTTTGGTGTTGAATTGGTTGCTTTGATTGAAGGATTAAAATGGGGCTATGACCATAATATTCACATGATTTGGATTGAATCTGATTATAATAGTTTGATCTCTTTCATCAACTCCAAAAACTATCTATATGCCAAAGTTTTGTATACTTTCTATAAGATGACGGATTTATTGTTAAATCTAAATTATAGAACTTCTTATATTAATCAAATAGTAAATGTTTGTGCTGTTTGGTTGGCTAAGCAAGGCTATATCTT
>NW_021600215.1:0-340 GCF_001605985.2 Dendrobium catenatum
TGGTTTCCTACAGGCGCAAGCCCCTATAGTTAATTACTCCTCCCGATCATGAGAGAGAACTTTCGATTAAGGCTAGTCGTAAATCATATACGTAGTATTAGGCGTATACTAGCAGCAATAGACATAGGGATTTGGAAAGTTTGGAGATTTGGAATTTGAAGGGTTGAAATACTTGGAGATTTGATATTTAAAATTGGAAATTCCACCATCTTGCACTTAAAGCGGATGGTTGGGGAATGAATGATAGACCCGATCAAGATCCCATGGTTCCGTTGTCCCGGGCCATCGTGGTCCCTAGTCTATTTAGTTAGAGGAGGTAGTTGACCCAACCTGACAGAAG
>NW_021600216.1:0-253 GCF_001605985.2 Dendrobium catenatum
TGTTCATGATGCTTTTCTTATTTTCTTCTCAATGTTTGAACTTTTCAAATTACATATCTCTTTCATCTTCAGCTTAGCACAACAGGCAGTGGAGAACATTCAACTTTCAAAAAAGAAGACTTTTGGTGCTGCAAATCTTATCGGAAAATAAACAGATATACAAAAGCAAGAAAGATGGTGGCGACGACGACTATAAAGGTCATATCACCCCACCGTTCCCTCTTATTTCTTCTCTCCTCTCTGGTTCTCTTCA
>NW_021600217.1:0-334 GCF_001605985.2 Dendrobium catenatum
TCAACAAAGACAAATCAGGTAATCCTCCATCAATGTCTGCAGCACAAAGAACAGGACAAAGGAAATCAGTATCTCAATCATTTATGGATACATCTAAAAGTGTCAAAAAAAAAGGGAGATTAGTGTGACATTCAAGCAAATTTTGGAGATCCACTAAAAGAAGATCTTAGTGTGACATCCAAACGAATTTTTGGAGATCCACTAATTGAAAACCCTAGTGTGACATCTAGAACAAATATCTAGAGATCCATAGGGTTAAACAGCTTGCAACAAACTTGATTCGCTCCAGACGCGTATCACATTTGTTGGGGGGCATTTGTTGACCTCTGTATAA
>NW_021600218.1:0-365 GCF_001605985.2 Dendrobium catenatum
TTGTTAAGGTGCTTTGGAAGCACAGTTCTGAGAAAGACGCCACTTGGGAGAAGGAGTCGGAGATGAGGAAGACCTACCCTCACCTTTTTGACTAAGGTATGTTTTCCTAAGCTTGTTTTAAATTTCGATGACGAAATTTTTATAAGGGAGGGAGAATTGTAAAACCCGAAAGTTTCTATTTTAGGACGTCGCACGCTTTTCAAAGCGCCGCGACGAGGTTTAAGTGAGATTTTCAAGGTTATCGGATTGCAACGAAATTAATTTTAGAAAATCCTACGCAAAATTCTGATCGTTTTGGTATATAGAACTTGTACCCAATTTTGCCTAATTTTGGAGTTATTAATTTTAGAAGTTTCAAAATACCC
>NW_021600219.1:0-1094 GCF_001605985.2 Dendrobium catenatum
GAATCTTTAAGGATTTGGCAAAAGCTATCTAACCCGAAATTTAGTTATGGATGCTAGGATGGTGCCACAAGGGGCTTGCTCCACCATTAGCAGATCTAATCCTAAGGAAAGGAGGCTCTAGGACCCACACCTAACCTTAAGGAAAAGAATGGAGTGATTTTGGTTTTGAATTTGAATGATTTTTTAGTTTCAGAATTCGATTGGATTTTATATGATTTGATGTTGATTGAAATTGTGATTTCAGATAGACATCTGAATTTAAAAGATTTTGAATTTGAATTTGGAGAGTTTGATTTGATTGAATTTTGATTTGGGTGAATTTTAAGTTTGAAATATTTTGAATTTGATTTAGTTTTGACACTCATTTGGCATGGTACTTCCTGAAGAGACTCCCCAACATTTAAAAATATCGGGTGGCATTCTCTAGGGTTGATCAATTAATGTTTGAAATTTTTTCAAAGACCGTCTCTACAACAAAAGGGAAAGTCTTATATTGGTTTAAGCTTTTCCACCGATCTCTCGGTAGGCTAAGGTATGCATCCGAAGAACCTGGACCAAGTCTCCTACTCGGAAGGTTCTAGGTCGCGCTATCTTATCACAAGCTTGAACCAGTCAACCTTTGTATGATTCTGAGTTTTATTGAGCCTTAAAGACAAAGCTCTGCAAGGCCTCGAACTCCTCAAATTTGAGTCGGGCACTCAGCTCAGTCATCGTTTGAACTTGAACGGCAAGTCCCAGCATTACAAAATACTCCACTAATGGGGTTGACCTTGGACCCAGTATAGAGTGTAATTTTGTTGAAAAGGCCTTAAAGGAAAAGATGCCTATCCGTAAGGACTTACACATATTTATCAAGGACATGATTTGAATTCTTTTCAGGAGTAGAAGATTCGATCTTTCTATTAAGAAATTTCCTCTAACTATTTGGACCCTGTCGGAACGACAAGTGGGAACAAATTTAGAAGTGCAGTGAAAAGTAGTGTTGACTCCAACTAACCTTGAAAAGGTTTAAGAATTTAGGTTTTGTTGACCCAGATCAAGTTTCGTAGAAATTGATCTGGGGTCTCCCTTGTATAGATTTTGAATTAAAATTA
>NW_021600220.1:0-208 GCF_001605985.2 Dendrobium catenatum
CAGGTCCACGGTGTGGTTGTACATCAGCCGCTTAATGTGTTACACCCTACGATAGCCTCATGGCAGATACTCGATGATCAAGTCTACAAAAATCAACAATTTTTAAGACGCCATAATATTTATTGCAGATACTCGACGATCTATTACCCTCAGGCAAATGGATTAGCCGATGCCTTCAACAAGACCTTGGTGCAAATTGTTAAAAAGA
>NW_021600221.1:0-297 GCF_001605985.2 Dendrobium catenatum
ATTAACAAAAATAAAATTTTACAATTCCCAAGTTCATGAAAAAAACTTCTAAGGAACGTGCAACAAAATTATCATTATATAGTAAGTAATACATTATCATTTGAAAGACCTTCTGAATGAAATTTAGAAGAAATTTCATTTTCCTAACAAAAAGAAAATGATAATAAACAAGCATCTACCATGAAGGAAAATATGTTATTGTAATCATATAATTGCATATAACTGTTTAAGATAAGTATATTGTCATGTATTTGTAATTCAATTTTTATGATTGAGTAAAGCATAAGCAGACGAAGT
>NW_021600222.1:0-3077 GCF_001605985.2 Dendrobium catenatum
AAAAAAAAAAAAAAAAAAAACCCTAGTTCAGCGGCTCAATAACATGAAACCGAGTAAACCAAGACGTGGCTATAATGGTTGATTATGATGACCAAGCAAATGGAAAGAAATATATTTTCTTCATTGCCGCATGTTCTTGCACCCTATATAATGTCAAACGTTCCAATAGCCACGATTCAGTGATAGTCAAGATTAGAAGCAGCAACGTTCAGCTGTCCAGACAGACCAAATGCAGATCATGGTGATTCAAAATTCTGTCCCTGCACCACTCACGGTCGATTTATTTTCAGCCACTTGATAGCAGGAGCTCATCAATTTCAGAAATTGCTCTGATATGAGTATCAGGCAACAATAATCGAAGCAGAGGAACCATGGATGAGGAGGTTGGAACCTTTGCCTTGATCTTCTGCACTGCTTCCTTGACTACATGAGGTGGTGGTACAGAATACCATTGAAGATACCAACAAAATAGAATGGCTTCCCGTTGAGGAAACCCAGACAGGTTATGAGTCCAATTATCCAAGTTTATATAGTTGATCAAACAATCTTTCAACCCTAAGGAACTTTTAAGAATTTCTTCTACATGCTTCTTGATTGATTCCAAAAAAGTAGACTGTATTATGCCTCCTCGTGGACTAGACAGTCTACCACTGTTCGAAGCTTCATTATAGGCTAATGCAAGCTGCAGCATGAAGAGAAAATGTATTATTCTAGATGGCTTAGCAATTTTATCACCCTTTCCACAAGACATTTCAGATGGCTAAAGCTATTGATAGCGTTAACATCGAGGGGAGCAAAGAATCATTGAAAAAATCAATGATAACCAAAAGCCTTTAAAGGATAACAAAATAGCAGAAGAAATAAACAAAGGGGCCTAAGGGGTATACTCTTTGATTTCTATCCTGTAAGTCTGAAACAGCAATCTTAGCGAATGGAGTTGAAACATTTCTCCATTATCCAACATAGATTTAATATCCATAATTGACTTTGTACCCTTCATATATCTATTATAACTGATCCTATGCTGATCTTATATATGTACAAATCTTGAACCCACGTAATACAAATAACAGAATGATTTCGAAACTTAAATAAAGAAATAATAAAATCAGCTAGGAGATTGTCACTTTTCAGGTGTGTTTTCCATATACAAGTTGCATGATTTGGTTGCGCTCATGCAAGTTACAATATATTATTAATGAGATGATTCCACTGACGTGTTTAGGATTAGCTTATCTTATTTATTCTGTTAGTATGGGTAAGAATGAAAAATAAAATTCCTACCTTCAAACTGTGTAGAAAAGATAAGTCATGAAAAACAACGCAGCCACTTTTCACCTGCTCCCACATCGATGCAACTGTTGTGTACAGTGAGAGGTAAATCTGCATATCATGTAAGGTTGGCTATTTCAATATTTTGCTCAGAGAATACATATAAGGAATCTTCTCACGCTTGTTTCATACCTGCAGAAGAGCTGGCCTATCATTGCTGATACATTCAAAAATTACTTGCAAGCAGAACTCCTGGAAACTGACATCGTCTCTGAAAGATGAAGAATATAAGGACTCTTACAATTATAACCATCAAAATATACTTAGATTTCAAAATAAATCTCAATAAGACAATCCAAAATCAAACTAAATTTGGTTTCATCTGTAAATTTGCACTCCAATTTAAGTAGTCATAATTTCTATAAAATAAATCATATGGAAGCATTCAAAAAGATTTGAGCATCCAACAAAAATTATCATTTTGCATCAATACTAGGTTATTTAGTATCTTTGACCAGTAAATCTTGAGAAATTTTGACTTAAGATACTCTTTATAATGATGTCTAGCCCATTTTTGTTTAAATTAATTTAAAGACAACACGGTACATCTGCAATGATATTTTGAAGAGATCAATTTAGATCTTCATTACTCCGTAACAGCTCCAGCTCTAGTTTGTCAAATTCAATATCCTCTTCAGTTACAGATGAAGTATATAAGATCATATGATAGCAAAGATACAAACCATGATGTGCAGCAGAAGATTTACCCCGTATTTCTTTGCCTTAGGGGCTGGCATTCACGAACTCCTCTTCATTTAACTACATAGTAGCTACAAAGGGACTCACTAAGCCAAACATGAATATGGGGACATAAATACTTGAAAAAGTGCTCATAAAGTTATATGACTAACATTGATTCCACGAAACCACCAAATTCCAAGAACTTCCAACTTGCTAAACCAAATGGTCTAATAACTAGCAAAAGCTGCTTAATAATAATAATAATAATAATGAATCGGCAGTATCAGATCAATTGAACTGACGAGTTAGTTTTGCTCATTACAAAGGAATGGAGAGAGCACGGGCAAAAGGTCGATATAGGAAAACTGAGGGATAAACAAAGTGGTGGAAAGAAAGAAAAAAAAAGTGTCCGAAGGAGAGACCGGAGAGATCAAGCGAGTGTGAGATAAGTCAAGCACAAGATCGAGTGATCATGTAGAGTGAGTGTTCACATGAGTGACCAGGTAAGTAAAGGCCGAGGCAAGTGAGCAAACAAGACTATCAAAGAGCAAGCAAAATAGGTTTTCGCACAACTATGCCAGGGGTGGATGGATCAATTGAATAGCATAGTCGAATTGAGAATGAGAAAAGTGATGGGTGATTCAATATCAAAAACTAGAATTTCTCTTTTTTCTTTTAATTTATATTTAAACGGTCAAATTTAATCTAGATTCTTATTTGTTCAAACATATAAATCTAGAACAAATTTCTATTCATCAAAGAAGTGTTATATATTTTTAGGATTATTTGGTTTGAAGGAGAGTAAAAGAAATGTTTTTACAACTTGCAATAAAGAAAAGGTAAGTGATATTTAAGATGTGTAGCATGCTAAATATTCTAGGGTTATTGTTTTATTTTACAACTTTTAGATTTAAGAAGAATGTAAGCAAATAAATTAATATGAGTGTTTTATATATTATTGTATAGTATACATGACACATAGGTTATGAATGGAAGAGTTAAAAAAAGATAAGCAAACATTAAAGTTTAGTTGAAGACTTGATCTTCTAAAAATTAAATTAGGT
>NW_021600223.1:0-205 GCF_001605985.2 Dendrobium catenatum
TTGGAAATAATGTACAGGTAGGACCTATAAATAGATCATGGAAATAGTATTACACGTGTAGGTATCGGATTGGTAAAATCTTAATAAAGTGCTAATACAATTTGTTTAAGTGTGCTAATACTATTTCCTAAAGTTATGGGAGAGAATTAAAATTTTTTGAAAAATTAAAAAAATAGTAGTCAAATAGAAATTGTGTAACCGTCTA
>NW_021600224.1:0-1192 GCF_001605985.2 Dendrobium catenatum
TAATAATAAGTAGCGTCACTTGGGTTACCAGTAGCCTCATCTCAAACTACCATGATTACTGCACGGTGCTTTAGGAGAGAAAGGTGAGAGGACAATATGACCTTCATTCCAACATAGGCACAGAAAAGCAGCTTTCTAGAAGTCCATTCACTTCAAGCATATATAAAAAAATCATAACATCGGTTACCAAAGAATTTTCACGCCATCATTGATGATCCCTATTGCAAAATGAGTATAAGAATCCTGGGTTATAGAAGATAAGTCACTCGTTGGTGGCAATGACCAGCACAATTAGTCTCATTGCCCACAATGTTTCCAGATATATAAGAGTTGCATGTCATGTATAAATAGAAAAAAATCTGGATCACTCCATCGCACATGTATTGAATACTTAGCTCATAGTCATTTAGCATTTTTAAGTATCTTAATATTGACGATGTTAAGCGATCCTGTGCTCAATGGACGAGACGATCAATCCAACTATAAGCATATAAGATTTAGATACATTTATTTCTATAATTAATGTCCTAAATTTTTTTTTACATTTCAAGTAATTTTTTTGGGCTCATTCAGACTCGGATTGGAACAGTTCTGGCATCATCAGATTCCTCTAGTTAAAACATTCAATTTGGCTATAAGTTTGCCAAAATCAGATTTTGAATGGTCCTGAAATTAAATTTGAATGTTTCCAATTCAAATATGCTTCAAGATTACTGCCTGATCTAAGTATTTCACTATGATGAATCATATACATAAAAAGAGAGAGTGTAGGGTAGAGAAAGAAATTTTAAAACCATTGAATCTTCCCATAAATGAAGGTAGATAAAGGTTAAAAGAAGTGGTAGACTAAGCATCCAAAAGTAGTGTAAAAATAGCTGATGGCCACATCAGTTGCCACTAAAAGCCAACCTGAATAACTTGTCAATACAATCAAAAAGTGTAGAAGAAAGCATATTTGGGCATCATCACCAGTAACACTAAGACATTCCCATAGCAAAAGAGTTACTTGCCTTCATGTGAATCGAACTTCAAATCCCCTGTTATATAAAACTGTCATAAAAAATTTTTATTTATGAATAGTTCATATTCGACCATCGATACATGTTATACCATAGGAAACATAAAGATACTCCACAGAAGCACAACACAACCCAGAAATCATTATCATCATCATAATCTTCCCCACAATTTT
>NW_021600225.1:0-480 GCF_001605985.2 Dendrobium catenatum
AAAGAAAAATCTAGACCACCTACAGGGTTATCCTAAGCAGTTTATATAAAAAAATCATCCCAAGTTATTATATATTTGCATTTGAAATAAATTTATCAGCCACATTTGGCCACACTCCTTTTTATTTGGGGGCTAAGCAGCTGAAGCACCTATAGCATTTATTTATTATTAATTAATTAGCCCCCTTTTCATCAGCCATGCATGAGTTTGGCCACCTGCAGAAAATTTTATTAACAACCAGATCGCTCCTAACCTACGGGTAATCTAATCTTCAACCAAATCATATCACAGAGTGTAATAATAGTAAGTAAACAAACACACCAATGATTTTACAACCAACATGCAATGAAAATCGAGAAAGCCCGTCACACAGCAGTAAGAAAATAAACAACGGCCTAACCTAAATTTAGAGTCGGTTGTCCTAACAAACAATTCTAAATATCTGCAACAGGTGTGGTTTTGATATGTCCTATATAAGTT
>NW_021600226.1:0-450 GCF_001605985.2 Dendrobium catenatum
GGTGGAGAATGTTTCCTAAAGAAATTCCAACATTTGGATTTTTGGTGAAAAGAAGATTGAAAAGAGATGCTACTTGTCATAGGGGATGCTTAGAGACGGAAAACATTATACATATGATGTTCGGTTGCTCCAAACTGATTCAGATTATCTAGATTATTAATAATTGGGGTTTCTTGTTGCCAGTCTTTACTTCTATAAAGGAATGTTGTATGTGGTTGGAAAGAAATGCTGGTAAAACTTCTCTTCTTGTGAAATTATATTGCATTTTGGTTTTCCTGAATTGGTAATCAAGGTGTAAACAAGTTCATGAAAAAAAGGAAGACTCTTGCTTGTACATAGCTGCTCAAACTATTTCACTGGCTTCATTTGTTGATAAAGATGCTCTTAAATCGGACTACTGGGGTGCTAATCAACCTAATAGGCTGTTGATTAAGAGTTGGCACCCTCTTC
>NW_021600227.1:0-2760 GCF_001605985.2 Dendrobium catenatum
CTCATCTAACCTTCTCTCTCTTCCATATGCTCTAATATCTCACTTTCTAAGCTCTACCTTTTTTGCTCCTCTTGTTCCTTTCTTATTCTTTATCCTCTAGTTAATCTCTCACTGTGCTCTCTCTCTCACCCTCTCTACTGCTGTGCCACTAAGCCCTTGATCTATGCTTTTCTCTCTTTCTACATCTCTTTCACTTTTTTCTCACTCTCTCTCTCTCACCGCTCTCATCTCTCTCTCCCTCCCTCACTCATCTTGCTCTCATGCCTCACTCAATTCTCTCCGTCCTCGCGCTCTCCCTCTCAATATGCTCATCTCCCTTACTCTCTCTTCTGCTCTACTTCTTATTCTTTCTAGCTAGCTTGCTCACACTGTGTCTGCTCTATCTCTCGCTCTCCCTTGCAAATCTCTCCTACCTTCCCCTTATGCCTCCTACTCTGCTCACCAATCTCTCTCTCTCTCTACCCCAAATTCTCTCTTTGCTCTCTCTCTCTCTCGGACCAATCTCCTCTCTCTTCCTCTCGATCTCTGCTATCAACACTTCTCCATTCTCTATGCTCTCTCTCTCTCTTCTCTTACACTCCAGCTTGCCCTTTCTTTCTTTCTCTCTCTGTCCCCCTCTCAATCCTCTCTCTACTCAGCCTGCTCTACTTGTCTAACTCTCTATCTCTCTCATGCCTCTCTCCCTTGCTCTCTGCTAGTGCTCTTATCTGCTAATACTTTCTCTAGCTTGTTCTTTCTCTACTTGCCTTCACTTGCCTCTCTCTCTATCTAATCTATCTACTCCTTCTCTCTTTCTCGTTTCTCTAGCTTGACTACTCACTTGCATCTCTCTCTCTCTCTCTCTCTCATACTCTCCCGCCTCTACTCATCTCTCTCTGCCCCTCTACTCTCTACCCTCTCGTTCTCTCATTGCTCTACTCACTATCCTCTCTCAAGAAATTAGCTCTATCTATGTTACTATCTCTAGCTTGCTCATATATCATAACTAACTTGCGTCTCACTTGCTCTACTCTCTCTCACTCTCTCACTCTCTCTCTCTTCGCTCTCTCTCTCTTACCTCTTTTGTTCTTTCATCGTAGACTTGCTCTTTCTCTAACTTGCATCTCACCTCGCCCTTTCTTTGCCTCTCTCTCTCTCTCCCCCTCTCAACTCTCTCTCTCTCCCTCTCTCTTGTCTACTCTCTATATCTATCTCTCATCTTTCTCTCTCCCTTGCTCACTCATTGCTATCTCTCCCTTGCCCCTCTCTACATGCCTCTTCTTTGTTTTCTTTCTGCTCACTTGCGTCTATTCTCTATGGGCTTACTCTCACTATGCTCTCCTCTCTCGATCTAGTCTCTCTTTCTCTCTTACTCTTCTACTAGCTTGCTACAATCACTTGCTCCTCTCTTCTCTCTCTTCCCTCTCTAACTCTCTTGCTCATCTCCCTTGCTACCTCCCTTGCTCTCTCTTACAGTTCTTTCTCTAGCTGCGTCTTTTCTCTAACATTGTTTTTAACTTGCCTCTACTCTTATCTCTATCCCTCTCTCTCTCGTTCTCTCTCATTCTGCTCAATACTCTCTCTTGGTTCTTTCTCTAGCTGCTCTCACTTGCTCTCTCTCTGTCTTTCTCTCTTGAACTTTCTCTAGCTTGCTCTCACTTGCTCTCTCTTTCTCTCTCTCTCCCTCTCTCTCTCCCTCTCTCTCTCTTGCTCTCAACCTTGCTCTCTCTTATTCTTTCTTATTCTTTCTCTAGCTTGCTCTTTCTCTAACTTGCTCTCTCTCTCTCTCTCCCTCTCTCTCTCACTATCTCCCTCTATCACTCTCTCTCTCCCACTCTCTCTCTCCCTCTCCCCCTGCTGACTTTTGCGTCAATCTAGAACGTTTGGCAATTTTGTTTATTCTGATGTAAATGTTATGGGGTTTCCCCTATCCCTCTTGCAGTTACTAAGAGCGGATAACTTTAGTACTTAATTTCTGTACCTAGGTTTTTTTCTATTTAATGCTAATGCAACATTCAGCCCTCTCCCTCTCTCTCTATCTCTCTCTCTCTCCCTCTCTCGTGCTCACCCTTGATCTTTCTTGCTATCTCTCTCTCTCTCTCTCGCTCTCTCTCCCTCTCTCTCTCTCTCTATCCCTCTCCCTCTCTTGCTCTCTCTCTCTCTCTCTCTCTCTCTCTCTCTCTTGCACTCCCTTGCACTTTCTTGCTCTCTCTCTCCCTCACTCTCTCACTCTCTCTCCCTCTCTCTCTCTCTATCTCTCAATCTCTAGATCTCTTGGACTCCCTTTCCTCTCTCTTGCACACACTCTCTCTCTCTCTCTCTCTCTCTCTCTCTCTCTCTCTCTCTCCCCCCTCTCTCTCTCCCTCTCTCTCTCCCCTCTCTCCCCATCTCAATCTATCTCTCTCCCTCTCTCTACCTCTATCTCTCTCTTGCTCTCTCCCTTGCTCTCTCTTGAACTTTCTTGTTCTTTCTCTAGCTTACTCTCACTTGCACACACTCTCTCTCTCTCTTTCTCTCTCTCTCTCTCTCCCTCTCACTCCCTCTCCCTCTCTTGCACTCCCTTGCTCTCTCTCTCCCTCTCTCTCTCCCTCTCTCTCTCTATCTTTCTTCCTCTCTCTCTCTCGCTCGCTCTCTCTTGTTCTTTCTCTAACTTGCTCTTTCTCTAATCTCAGTTGCTTTCTCTCTCTCGATCTCTCTCTCTCTCACCTCTCTCTCTCTCTCTCCCTCTCTCCCCCTTGCTTTCTCTTGCTCTCTCTTGTTCTTTCTCTAGCTTGCTCTTTT
>NW_021600228.1:0-210 GCF_001605985.2 Dendrobium catenatum
AGAGATGATCCAGAAATTGTTAGAAGCTCAAGTTGTTACATCAAACCCTACCTCGTCGTAGGTGTCGCACCAGGGTCCCATCCCACCACGCGCACTAAGGGCGTGCTTGGGGCAATTTTTTGGTCCGACACTAGTGCCGAGGAAATAGAGTAGAGGGGAGCATTCTTTTTTTATATAATTAATTATAATTAAGATTAAATTTAATTAATC
>NW_021600229.1:0-358 GCF_001605985.2 Dendrobium catenatum
GACACGGGAGCAACATCATGTTGTGCAAATACAAAGAACATACCGGAAGCTGCCCGAGAACCGCTGAATTACGAAACAACATTCAGTGGGGTAAATTCTATAAACCAATCACGAATGAAGGTAAAGAATGGCTCCATGATAATAGGCGATAACAAATTCCGAATACCGCAAATATACTACTTTGATATGAGCAGTAAGGATGGAATACAAATGCTTTTAGGCTGTAATTTCTTACTCAGCTTAAACGGCGGAGTTCGAATTGAAGGTAATGTGATCACTTTTTACAAAGAGATCACACCAGTCTATACCACACCAAACCTAGAAATTCTCGCCAAGCAAACTGAGGAAGATGAACTGA
>NW_021600230.1:0-296 GCF_001605985.2 Dendrobium catenatum
TATCCCTTCATCATGTTCGGTGTTGTTGAGATATATTGTCTTCTGGACCTGTTGTGTGACAAATTGTGACACCTTAATTAATGTTTAGACATAGATCTACTTTGGGTGCCTAGTTCCCACACTTAATATTTTCTTAAAAATATAAGCCACTACGGTTGCATAGGGAAAATTGACCTATATGCTTCGTAGTACCCACAAATTAAAGAATTATGTCCAATATTTATTTCATTAGAGAATTATGCTTAAAATTTTATTTAGGGCAAAATTATCCCCTCTTGTATATACTAACAACTTAG
>NW_021600231.1:0-268 GCF_001605985.2 Dendrobium catenatum
CAACAAGAGGAATTAATTGCTCCCTCTCCACAATATTCATACACAACTTGGCTATCTACAACTCCTTTATCACTCAACTCTCATATCCATATAACATAGTTGGTCTTAATGTAGTTTTATGTGCTATATCTTCAACTCTTCGTGACATTCCATTATGGAATAGTATTTCTTAAATAGTCATCTACTCTAATCACACTAATTCAATAATAAATATTATGTCTTCATTAATATATTATTTTTTATTTAATAAATATAATATATTTAAATA
>NW_021600232.1:0-1184 GCF_001605985.2 Dendrobium catenatum
ACAAACATGTTGAAGGATCTTTTAATGTTGTTTGTTTTGAATGCAGGAAGCCTGGACATGTGAGAACTAATTTCCCTATGCTTAAAGATCACTTAAGCAAAGAAAAAGGTGAGGAGAAAGCTAAGCCTAGGAAGGACAAGAAGAAAAACCAAAGGAGTTTTTGGGCAGAATCTGGTACTGACTCCTCTGAGACTGAACCAGAGGAAGAAATTACAAACTTGTGTTTCATGGAAAAATATCAAAGTGATCAGGAAGAGGTATGTGAACTTTCCTACGATCAACTTCTTGAAGTTTCAGAAAAAATTAATGTATCATATAGAAAATTAAAGAAAACTCATGCTAGCTTGAAATTAAAATTCTTAAATCTTCAAAAAGAGCATGAAATTTTGATTAAAGACCATCAAACAATTGATTCAAATCACATGACTTTACTTGATGAATTTGATGAGTTAAATAAAAATCATGGTGAGTTAGTTGAAAAGCTTGATGCATTAAAATTATCACACACATCACTTGAATCTGATCTTAAGAAGTCTAATGAGATAGAAAAAAATTAGAGGATTGAAAATGAAGTTTTAAAAAGCACAAATTTGAAGATTCAAAATGATTTAGAAGCATGTAAGAAAACTAGGATGATATCTACTATTGATCAATTGCCAAAACCTAGGAAGAGGCATTATGACTCAAATCACTTAAGATATCCCTTTCCTGGAGTTAGATGTTTTTCATGTGGCATGCTAGGACACATCTCACAAACTTGCACGATTCACCATAGTACACAATGGGTGTGGAGACCTAAGGTGCATGATCCATAGCATACCACACATGCATTGCATTCTTCTCTTCATAAGAAGGAATCCAAACTTGCTTGGGTTCCTAAATCTAACATTTGATAATTTTGTAGGAGGGCTCTCACAAAAGACCTCGTGAGAGTATGTGGTACATGGACACTGGATGCTCTTGACATATGACTGGTGATGCTAGCCAGTTTGTTGTACTAGAGTCCAGGACTGGAGGCAAGGTTACTCTTGGAGACAACACCACCAGGAAGGTGGTAGGAGCAGGTATAATTGGTAATTCCAAGAACCTTATGATTGAAAATGTTTTGCTTGTAGATGGATTGAAGCACAACTTGCTCAACATCAGTCAATTCTGTGACAAAGGCTTCATCGTGCAATTCTTTG
>NW_021600233.1:0-221 GCF_001605985.2 Dendrobium catenatum
TTTCCGCTCCCAGTATCAGAGCTTCTAGTTGACAACACATCCAATTACGATATGTTCTCATTTATGGACGGATCGTCAGGCTACAATCAGATTAAAATGGCGCATGAAGATGAAAGACATACATCATTCAGAACGCCTATAGGCATATTCTGCTACACAGTCATGCCCTTCGGCCTGAAGAACGCTGGTGCCACCTACCAGCGGGCGATGACTCGTATATT
>NW_021600234.1:0-222 GCF_001605985.2 Dendrobium catenatum
AGGCTGAAGGCAGTTTTGGAATATTAATGGTTAATCTATTAATGGTTAATCTTTTAATGGGGAGAATTTGAGTTTTGATATCCTTATTTATAGACATTAAGATTTGGTTTGAGACTGCTTTCTTATTGTTTCTTAAAGCAGCTTTTTAGTACAAAAATTTTAGCTGCTTTAAGAAACAGAAAAATAATAGTCCCAAACAAAATCTAAATTTATTTTTAGATA
>NW_021600235.1:0-323 GCF_001605985.2 Dendrobium catenatum
GGTATCGAATTTCAGTAGGAAGAAGTCTTCGACTAAGATTATAGAGAGCATTCTCTTTCCCTTCGTCGTTGACTTGAGCCAACAGGGCGCCTAAAGACTCATCTAAGGCTGCGGTGTAGAGAATTAACGGTTTTCCCGGAATTGGAGCTGTCAAAACTGGCGAAAGCATTTTGGCACTTCTCGTCCCATACGAACTTAGCGTCTTTCTTTGCAAGGACAGAAAAGGGTTGACATCTCCCGGAAAGATTAGAAATAAGTCTCCTTATATATTCCAATCTACCTTGTTGAGACCTTAACTGGGTAAGGCTCTTAGGAGATGGCAT
>NW_021600236.1:0-460 GCF_001605985.2 Dendrobium catenatum
CATAGTACTCCCTTCGATGAAAGCGTCTTGAGAAGAATCCACTAATTTGCAGCTATAAAATTTGATTCTTATAGCCATGACTTGATTAAAATTTTATAGTTCCTGTTTAGAAAATTGATGAGTTTAAGTTTGTAAGATTACCGCAATTAGTTTTCTTGTGAATAAGATAAATTGGTGTAAAGCTTAGTCTAGATAAGAAAGCTATGCCTCTGTACTTGTCATTGAATATATTCATAACATTTGTACTGATAGTGTTCCACGTGATTTTTAAAGAATTTAATAGAGAAATTATTCAGATCAGGACATTTAAAAGCCTCAAAAATTAAAACAACATTTACAACTTCTAAATTGAAGGAAAATTCAGAACATCAAGAGGAGAAGAGTTGTTAGCTCAAGAAAGCTTGAGGAAATCAATCTTGTAAGAACGCTTGTTATTTAATTAAAAAAAAAAAAAAAAAAC
>NW_021600237.1:0-247 GCF_001605985.2 Dendrobium catenatum
GGGGTATTTTGGTCAATCTTGACTCATTGGTCAACTAGGGTCAAAAATGGTTCTAAAAAATGCAGTTTACTGCTCAATGGGTTATAATCAAGGGTTTGGAAGTGATTGGAGGCTTTGATAAGGACTCCAAGATCAAAATCTCCAAGGTGTTAAGTCCAATGGCACAGGCTATAAATATTTGAAGGTTTTACAGCCTTTGGATTTTAATTTAGATTATGGGGTTAGAGACCTCAGAATGGGCTCAAAA
>NW_021600238.1:0-355 GCF_001605985.2 Dendrobium catenatum
AGATGCTCCATAGAGTCAAAAAAACCCTGAAAGAAATATCTTCTTAATCTTGCATAGAATGAAAGGAATATTATGCTCAATATGGACCAAAGCTTCTTCATTCAGTGTTCATGAGCATAAGTCCTTAAAGAAGATACTTAATTTTGTTAATAATTTTAATATTAAATCTAGAAGATAATTGAAAGTAGTAGGCAACAAATATTCCATGAAGATGTAATAGTCTTGACTTTTCAATCTAAATAATCTCACTGATCTCATGTCAACACATCTACTGAGGTTGGAAGCATATCCATTAAGTATCTTTAGGCTCTGCACCAATTTACAAACTGCTTGACTCAGTTCTAAAGTGAAGGTG
>NW_021600239.1:0-253 GCF_001605985.2 Dendrobium catenatum
TTTTGGAGGTACGATACTGGGTCCACACCATCCTATGTTAGTCAGGTGTGATAATGTTGATCCTCTATCTTGATGTTGATCTTTGTTACTTCTATATGATTGTACCCGTCAGCTCATTCAGATGATTTGAATATGACCTGAAAAAAAAATATATATATATATATATGTATATATATACATGTGATAAAAGAGGGAAGCTCTCGATAGAGCAAAACTCGGTTGCCCTTGTTATAGGAGGAACCCGGTAAAACTC
>NW_021600240.1:0-239 GCF_001605985.2 Dendrobium catenatum
TGCGCAGATGGTTTTACTCCATTCAGTCAGTCGGCTGCACCGTACTCATGTTGGCCTGTGATACTCACTCCTTACAATCTTCCTCTAGAGTTATGCATGACTACTCCTTATATGTTTCTATCACTTATAATTCCAGGGCCACATAATCCAAAATTAAAGATTGACATATTCTTACAACCTATAATTAATGATTTAAGTTTATTATGGGAAGAGGGAGTAAGTACATATGATATCTTCAC
>NW_021600241.1:0-224 GCF_001605985.2 Dendrobium catenatum
AAATGAGAACATAAATAACATTCCTGATATTGGCTTTGTAGTCAACAAACCAAAAATTCAGTACTTGGGATATGGACATTGTCGCCTTAAAGAAATTCAAATGAAACAAATCCTCATAAAAGGTCCAAACCCAAACAGCTATAAGACTAGAAATAAAAATGTGATGCATATTGTCAACATGAAAACATCACTGGCATTTAGAAGTAATAATAAGACCTTTCCTT
>NW_021600242.1:0-1713 GCF_001605985.2 Dendrobium catenatum
TAAATTGATGTAATTTTAAATATATTATTTTCTAAAATCTATATATTTATAAGTATTTTAAATTATTTTAAAATTACTTATATTTTAAATCACCTAATTTTGGGAGATTCACTTTAATGAAAATTTAAACATAGATTGTATACATGAATAGCATTCATGGGTGAGTTGAATAGTGAATGATTGAGTCCCAATCATTCACTAATCACATGTTTAATTATACTTAGTTTTTTCTTTTATCGTACTTTGCATGTGTAGGATATACGAGCACTTAGCTTAGGCTCTCCTAGATCTAAAGACATGGTGTGTTTATTGCTTTTGTGTGCATTGTTAACTTGAGGGTTAGTTCAAAACTCAGTTTAAACCTACTCAACATAGTGACATCCTAATGATAATGATTAAGGATCTGTCTAATGAAATTAGAAAAATTTTAAGAGCTAAGATAGATCCCTGATTGATTTTAAAACTTCAATATTTAAAATTAGTGACATCTTGAACACCCCAGAATTTTCTAAGATTTTTTAGGGCTTCCCCTTAATTAACCAACCCTAATTTACCTATTAAATAGGGCTCGATACATTCTGAAAATTTTAATAAATCAATTTTAAATTATTAAATTATCCATAATAGCTTGAATTATTTAGAATTCAATGCTTAGCCTTAAATAATTAAGGTCCCTTAGTTTGACCATAACCTGGTCCTTAATTTAACCTTAATTAGAAGTTACCATTTTACCCCTATGAGATAAGTAAAAAGTATTATAAATTTCAAATTTCCCCAAACACTTGAGAACACTTCCTTAGGTTATTCCTGACATTTGGGGGTGATTGAAATCAGTTTAGAGCTGATTTAAATCAAAACCTTAAATTAACCCCTAATTAGGCAGTTTTAATAATTTTCTTAAATGCCCAAAACTTTGAAAATTCATAACTTTACAAAAAAAACTCCTAACCTAGCAAACTTGAAGCTTAACTACTCACCTTAAGGTTTATTATTTATCTAAAATGTTAGGAACCCCAAACATAACATATCTCCCATAGCGACCTTTTGGACCCCCTCAACTTAGCACCTAGGAGGACCCGGGATTTTCCAAAATTGGTTAAAGTAATTTAAACTTTAATTACCACTATCATAAGCATTAAAAAAGTTGATTAACAAACTAAATTAACTAAAATAGACCCTAATTCACTAATATTCAATCTTTAATTAAAATTTTCTTTTCTTGCCTTCAACAAATTTTAACCTTAGGCAACCTGAACTAACCAACATAGGACCTATCCAAAATCACACAAGCCTTACTCACACATAGAATTATTTGCTAGGGCACCATTTCTAGACTTAGGCTAGGCCAGTATTTACTTTTCTGTTATGTGCTAGATTTTTTGAGATTTTTACTGCATGTTAGGAATGAAATTGATGTATTTGCTTACTTTTACTATACTCTAGAAATTGATGTGATGGGCGATAGATTACCCATATGTTAGGAGTAATATTTTTATATTAATGATATTTTTTTCATTTGGCTATGCTCATGCAGCACTAAATAAAAGGGGGATAAATATCATGATTTATACTAATAATGTCTTGTACAGGTGCTTCAAAAATTGCTCAGCCCCTCTAAGTAAATGAGGACTAAAAATCATTAAATAATAACTGCTACAGGGGGACTACTTATCCCTCATAATTAAGAGCATGACCAAGGATGGCTGTGATGAG
>NW_021600243.1:0-1917 GCF_001605985.2 Dendrobium catenatum
GCTTGCATGGATATTGCGGGTCCGGTGGCGTAGCATTGTAGATTATGGACGCCTTCTGTCTTCTTGTATCAGTGTTACAGATCCGGTGGCGTTCTAGTCTTGATATTGACTCCCCCCTTTCTCAATCACCGGGGATGGATTTTCTGAACATTGGAGTCAATGACTGCTTATTTGGAAAGAAATCCTTTTAGGCTCTTCGGCATAGTGGACTTGCTATTTCCGGTGTTTGTGGGCACCCGAACTGTTCTCTTCTTAATTATAGAACCCAAAAGAGACTTTGGAACACCAGGAAGTTTGGTTCTAATTTGTTCAAATATTTCCCCCCTTATGCCAGGGGGTGTCCCTTTCGTACATAGAGTCGCCCTTGTACTCAACGCACTTGTAGATCTTGGATACCGTCGTTGTAGGTAATATCCGTACTGGTGTCCACAGTGATTCATTGTACTTACAATACACCCACTGTTGTTATCCATTTGCAAAGGACCGCTGTATCCACTACGGCCTCCTAGAGGTATTCGTAGGAGAGCCGTTGTCAACTTCGTCATCTCCACCTTTCACCAATCTCAGGTGGTTTTCTATGTATTTGTATTTGCTTGTAGGTCGTAGGTTGAAAATGTAGGAGCCTTCTACTGTAGATTGCGGGCATTTGCATTTGTCGTGTGTCATACACTGAACACATCCATAGGAGGTGTTGTAGTTTGAGTTTCCTCGTGTGTGATCCAAGTTTCAACCTTTGCATGTGTTGAGTCCAAGTTTAATTTCATTCAAACTTGAATCCATCAAGTTTACAAATCATCGCTTAACGTCATATGGTCAGAGTTCTAGACCAGATGCAAGACTTAGTCCCTTCGTGTTCTTGAAGGTTCAAGCTTTTATTCAAATCCCCTACAATCCAACTCAATTACTCGCTTGAGTTCGAATTGCTCAAGCCATTAATGTCCAGGTCCAGAGTACAAGTTCAAGTCTTTGGCTCAGTTTAACATCATTTGATTAAACTTGATTTAGTGTTGATGTTGTGCTCGTGCCGCAGTCCTTTGCATTTGTTCAAGTTGGAGTTCTATCAAGTCCACAAGCTCAATATGCGAGCTCAAGCTCTATGTCCCCTGCGGTCCTAGCAAGTTCATTTGTTGATTTTGATTTCAATTTGGTTTTATTTTATTTGGATTTGGCCTTTAGAAATCATTTCAATTTTGTTCAGGTCCTCTGCTCATGTTCAATCAAGTTCAAAAGTCCATAAATCTGAGTCAACTGTTGTTCATTTGAGTTCAAACAGGTCCGAGTGTGATCGTACATTCACCCGAAATTTCGGCAGCCTCCCGGCGTCTCCCCCGTTTAGGGGAAAACTACGAGAAAACTGGGCCTTCCCACCACGCGCAATAAACGCGTGTATGGTAGGTGCCCTTGGACGAGGATACCGCGGCCGTGCTCTTTCCTCCCACCACGCGCAATAAAGGCGTGTATGGGGCCTTCGGTACCTGTTACAAGAAAAAGAGCAGTTGCTTTCCCCTTGCTCGAGGGTACTTATAAATTATTCCGGCCGCGCAAAGAAAAGGGTACACCAGGCTCGCCTGGCCTCGCCGTGTGCGTCGAACCGGTTTCCCTCCTACCACGCTCACTAAATGCGTGCTTATGTGGTTTGCCGGTCCGACACGCATGTCAAAGCAGGAGAGCGAGGGTCGCTCGCTTACCTTGTCGTAGGTGTCGCGCCAGTTGCCCCTCGCACCACGCTCAATAAAGGCGTGCATAGGTAGACCACTGACTCGACATGCATGCCGAGGTAAGGGAGCGAGAAGGGAGGCGACTGTCCGCCTCGTCGTAGGCGTTGGACCGGGGTTCCATCCCACCACGCGCAATAAAGACGTATATAGGCGGTTTTCTGGTCCGTCGTACACGTCGAAGACGGAAGCCTGAGTTTAG
>NW_021600244.1:0-332 GCF_001605985.2 Dendrobium catenatum
TCGAATTAGGGAGGAGGCTATTTTAGAGACACACTTGGCTTCAAAGAAGTGTGCCCAACAACAATAATGCCCACATTCCTTTTATTTCTGATTTTCATTCTTTTCTTTCTATCGTGTTTAGTCGTCTTTCTCTTTATTTCTCATCTTTTTACTTATTAACGTACTTTCATGCATAAATCCTTAAGCCTAATGACACATGTACGAAAGTTCTAAGGGTTAGAAAACAAAACTTCTTTTAGTCCTACAACTTTAGCGACACGTAAGGACAAAAATTAAGAACCGGGTCTTCAGATAATATAGACTTAGGATGCATGCTCCTTATAGGATAGAGA
>NW_021600245.1:0-241 GCF_001605985.2 Dendrobium catenatum
AAAACCAGCGGCCAGCCGGAATTCCAAGAGGCAAAGCGCAAAAAAACAAAATCCATGGAGGAAACCAAGGAGTCACTTCATGGAAAAAGACAGTTTTTGGAATTCCAAAAGCCGGTTTGGAATTCCAAGAGACCTACATAATTAAAAACATAAAAAGCATAAAAAAACATTTAATATAGGATAATAAATGAACTAAAATATTAACTAATAATGAGCTAACCCTTAGTTCAATAAATGAACT
>NW_021600246.1:0-240 GCF_001605985.2 Dendrobium catenatum
TAGAATTTGGTTTGTATCTTTGCATCACTCGAGTTCGTTCAGATGTTTGGAATTTATTTGTTCTTGTCAGATTTCCTAGTTATGTTATCTCTTTTTTTTTTTGTTGCATGAAGAGTTTGCTTATGAATTCTGATTTGCCTGTTCATTTGATGGAGTCCTTTTTGTTTCCATCATTGCTATTTGAATGGCTGAAACTAAGCAGACAGCAAACTATTTCACCATAGATTGATACTTTGTTCA
>NW_021600247.1:0-264 GCF_001605985.2 Dendrobium catenatum
CGCGGATCGCAACTCTACCTCTTCCTCTACCTCTACCTCCCCTACCTCTACTAGGGGAAACGTCGTGCCTCACTGCAAATTGAGAGGGAAAGGGATCAGAATGGGCAGTGGGAACGTCGTGCCTCATGGATCCAAGGCCTTCCTAAAAGAGCCTTGTATGAAGTGTCAGCCTCAATCACATGAAACTCTGCCTCAGTTAGAAAATTTCCAAATTTCAGAGGCAGGGTGATAGACCCTAGAGCTCGCTGGCCTTGGTCATTAAAA
>NW_021600248.1:0-223 GCF_001605985.2 Dendrobium catenatum
GTTGTGGATAATCCTTATATATAGCGTGTATACACTTATACATAATGTGCAAAAATTGTTTCATAGTTTTTATAATCCATATACATACGTGTTTAAACTTATTCATAGTCTGTATAATGTTTGTACATAGCATGTGCATAATATTTGAATAAACTTGTATATAGTATTTATAATGCTTATACATTAAATGTATAAACTTGTACATAGTGTGTATAATTCTTAT
>NW_021600249.1:0-297 GCF_001605985.2 Dendrobium catenatum
AAGTAACATAGAAAGATAATGAATCTAGGGAATTAGCCGGGGATTGACCCCGGGGTCGTCTGCATATTACTGCTATACTCTTCCCTTATTTTAGACCCTTCCCCGCCTGCGGGTAGAGTTCGGATAGTCTGACCTATGAGGACGAGGTGCCGGACCTAGGGAAGCCCAGTCTTCTAAAAAATTATTTTGTAAGCCTATTTTTTAAAATTTCAAGCATATTTCATTTAAGGTTGTTAACTAGTATGTATTGCATTAGAAATAATTTAAAAGAGTCAAAATTTTAATTTCATAGTCCTT
>NW_021600250.1:0-328 GCF_001605985.2 Dendrobium catenatum
ATATATAATCTTTAGGAAAGGATAATAACAACAATTTTTTGCCCCTCTATGTGGGATCATTTATATGAATCATTTTTTTTAGTTATATTAAATTTTATGGGGAGTCAATATGCTATATATACTTAAAAATTTTTAAAAAGCAATTTATTCTTACTAATTTTAATAAGAAAACTATATGAAAGTTTAAATTTTTATACTTAAAAAAGTTGTTACATTAAGTATATGTATAAGATGATTTTTATTTTGAAAATAAAAAGTAAAAAAAAATCACCCCCCTTTAATCCATTAACTCTTCCTCTAAAATAGCCTACTCCGTTAACCCACGGGC
>NW_021600251.1:0-223 GCF_001605985.2 Dendrobium catenatum
GGATACTCTTCTTATTCTTATTCCCAAGATTAAGAAGACTTCTTTACCATCAAACTATAGACCTATTATCTTGTGCCAATCTACTTATAAGTTTGTGAATACAATGATCTTGAATAGAATGAAGGGTTTCATTGCTAATTGTATCACTGAAGAACAAGCTGCTTTTCTTCATGGTAGATCTATATTTGATCATTGTCTCTTAGCTCAAGAGGTTATCCATAAA
>NW_021600252.1:0-290 GCF_001605985.2 Dendrobium catenatum
AACTTTATAACATTGATTTGATTATGTGTGGTGATTTGAACAAAATAGGTCAAGTTTGACCAGACTTGGGTTCAATTGACTGAGTCAGCTATTGGTTGGGTCAAATGTCCAATTTTTTGAGTTCAACAAGTTTGAAATGTAGTTTTGAGTTTGTTGAATGTGTTTTGAAGGTTCAAGGAAATCAATTAGGCCAAAACACCCATTTGGGCCCTTAATGGGCCCCTTAGGTCAATTAGGTTGACTTGGTCAACCATGTTGACCCAAAGTTTGGGAATAGGTCCAACGGGTTT
>NW_021600253.1:0-362 GCF_001605985.2 Dendrobium catenatum
CTTTACTTTTTTAAATATAATAATATAATAGTAATATATTATAATAAAATATATTTGTTATAATATAACAACATGTAATATAATATATATTATTATTATATTGAAATATTAATAATACATATTATAATATAACATATATACTATACTAAAATATACTTAATATATAATAAAATAGGGAGAGGGAGAAGGGGATCATGAAGTGCCCGATCGGGCTAGGGTCGGCCATGCATAGGAGCGTGTTGTGGAAGGCTAGGGCGTGGCGGCTTCTTTGGTGGTGGGTCCAGCGAGTCGGCGGTGGGTCAGACTTCTTTGGTTGGATTTTGGCCAAAGCAAGTAGTGAAGGTTGGCGGCAGTCAACTAGG
>NW_021600254.1:0-3237 GCF_001605985.2 Dendrobium catenatum
CCATTAATAGACATAACAAAATAATTGATTATTGGTCACATCAATTATATCAACTAAATCATGTATTCATTCATTCACACATGTATGCATGCCAATCAATCAATCATATAACATGTAATCATATAATAATATGAAATGCATGCCAGTAATAAGTAATAACATTTAGAAAAGAGAACTATACTAGTGAATCTCTTAGGTGCATCTTTCACTTCTTCTTAACTCGTGTTATATACCCTTGGTTGAATCAGTGTTGTCATCACTAACGGTGTGGGCTGACTTTGACTCCCATTCATATTTTTTCCATCTCTCCCACTCATAGTGCTCTCTGTATCCCCACCACGAATATTGAATCATCCTATATAAATATTGACCACATTTGAAATATTATCATGTGATCAATTAACATTGTTATGCTAGCCTTCTACCATATTTGGTGCACTATAGTGTACTGCCGGCTGATACTATAAGTCATATTCTAACTTCAGAAAAATTACTCTTATTCTCACTGACTTCACCTTCAGTTGCATCTTTTATAGCTTTCTTCAAATTCATGTCCTATCTAAATTGAGGAATGGCCAACAGATTCTCTACTAGTCTTGCTCTCTCAACCAAATCTAAAATCTCTTGAATCCTCGATGGTGTGACTGAATAACTCAGTTCATTCTTCAACCCTCTCAAAAATTTATAACATTTTTCTTTTGTAGTACCCACCATTTGGGATGCATATTTGACTAATGAAGTGAACTTAGCTTTATATTATATCATAGTCTTCTCTCTCTACTCCAGTCTCATAAAAGCTTCTTACATCCATTATATTGCTAATGGATGCACAAACTAGTCTCTGCAAGTACTCACAAACCCATCCCACTTAACATGGGAATTCAATCTATCTTGGAATTTCTCTCTATGTTGTCTTATCCACCATCTCTCAGCTTTTCCTTCTAATAGAAAAATAACTAATATAACTCCTCTATCTTTTGGGTACTGTATACTGTAAAATTATATTCTCAATTCTCAACACAGTCATTTGTTATTGATGTCTCTACAACTCCTTTGAATAGTAGTTGATTTAGCTTATGAAAAATTTTTATATACCCATATTCTTTAATTCCCTTACTCACATACTGTCTACTATGTGTATCACTCATTAGTTGAGCTATCAAATTGGTAAACTTCATCATTTTGTCAAAACTCACTAAGGTTATTGTGCTATGCTCATTTGGTGCTTCATTGTCGAATGGGTCTATTTTAATATTTATAGTTCTCTTTCATAATATAATATAATTCAATCATTCATATGCAAATAATGAATGCGCAAAAATTAAATCTTGACAATTCCCATTTTTATCTCTCTCAATCAATTCCCACAATTCTTATTAAAATTTAATCCTTTCAATAACCATTCCATTGATACCACTTATTGACACCCATAGATATAGATTTGGAAAACAATTATCTTAGCTCCAAATTATTTTACCAGAGCCACTAATTTTCAAATATTTAATAAAAACCAATGGAAGCAACATATATATCAAAACATTTCACTATATTCATTATTCATCCAAAATTCATCTATAATAGTCCAAAGTTTAATCATTACATAAATCTATCTTTTTTACTTATGCTTATAAAAGAATAAAGCTGAAATAGATAAATAAAATAAAATCTAAATATTTTGTTAAGCCTCACTCCACTGGATCGCCTGACCCATTCTTAACAAATATATAAAATCATAAAGTGAGATAATAGCATAGTAGGTTACCAAAACCTACATCGAAAATCAATGCAAGATAATATAAGTAATATGTATGCAATCATTTAATCCATATCAGTATAAGCATATAGCTGTAAGAATATATGATAATCAATATGACTAATGTCATTTCATATGAGTAATAAAAATTAATAAAAGTAATACAACTTATAATCAGTGATTAGTAGTTTTATATGAGATTAATATCTTCTATCATTCTTATGCCCATACCCACTATAACACAACCAATCTATCATGAATCTAGGCATGCTTATAAATTATGCTTTATTTAAATCTATATTTTACTGCATATATCATGTAAACTTATATCAAATTTATTTATCCTATTGGTCTTATTATATGTATGTATCAGTCATGTCCTACATTGTATGCTTACCATATTATATCATATAATTAATGCAATTTATCATGTATGCTCAAGTCATATGCATATGTAAGTAAGGTAGAACATCTAGCAATCTATGATGTGTTCCTGTATCATGTCTTGCATGTCAATTCTATAGGAATCAATTAAAATCATATTGATTCTATTACCAAGAATCAGTCTCATATCATATGTCATAAGTTAGGTAGCTTTCACATAAGAAGTCAACACTTCATGCTGGTTGGCATATCAAGTCATATTACTCATTGCCCTTATACCTCCCTTTTCATATTACTTAAGATTATGTCGCAAATCTTATTTAAAAGAAAGCCTGTTAGCTCACCCTCCTATATAAGATAACATGTCTCTAGCTAACCTGAATAAGTTAATCATTTTTTAACCAGTCTTCTTACTTTTACACATATTTCACATCATATAAATCATAAGAACATACATCATATACACATCACATGCAATGATTACAACATGTAGATTATTCTAATATGCTCACCAATTTGCATGTATTATTCCTAAATTACCAGATAAATTATAAGTTAATACATATTATGTATTTTATGTCCAAATGTAGTACATTAATTTTTTAATCATTTTATACTCAATATTATTCTACTCATAAAAAAATTACATACATAGAAAACTAATTGGTGAAATGTCAATATAAACTAGCTAAAATGCTCATAATGATGTTATTTATCATATATCAAAAGTTATGCGGTTGAAGTTCACTAAAATGAGAGATATTTTCCTCAAATTTAGGAGAGCGTTCTGTCTCCTCTTTCGCCTTCTCCCCTCTCTCCATCCTTGATAAGCAATAGAAAATGGGGGCATGGGTTTAGATGTTGAGGATTTTTAATGTAATGGCTTTAAATATTTTATTTAAAAAATATATTTTAGACCCAATGTTGTGGTGCACAAGACCTTAGTGCCCTACGCTCACTCAAATACCCGAAAACCTAAGAGTTTAGTGTTGGAGCACCTAATAAACCTAGCATCGCAATACTCCCTCAAATAATTTTTAAGAATTTAGTGAAATTAAACTCGTGTTTAACACTGCCGTTGCCAGGTCCCAAGTCCTGGA
>NW_021600255.1:0-842 GCF_001605985.2 Dendrobium catenatum
TTGGGTACGTTGCTTCATAAATGCCATAAGAAAAAAAATTCTTATTTAATAAAAATGTTCACCACTATCCCAAAAAAATTAGCAGCATGAGAATTTAAATTTTTATATATGGGTGTTAGGTTTATGTTAATTAAAAGTGTTTCGTGCTCTTTGCCTATTTATTTGCTTCAAACTATTAATTCAATTATGAAAGTATACTCTAGATTTAGCAAATTCATTAAAAACTTCTTTTGAGGCTTTTCTCATAATAATAAGAAGATTCATTAGATTGCTGGAGATTCTTGTTATGAATCTTATAATAAGAGTGATTTATGGTACAAATCGATTACTCACATCACATGATGAGAAGTTTTTTTTTTTTTAAATTATTGTGGAAGTTTTAGCTTAATGATTTATTATGGGGCCTTTTTTATGGATAGGTGAGTTGAATTTTCAGTGGGGTTGTTGGATACGAGTCATCTTTTTTTTGCAGGTGAGTTGAAAGTATACTCTAGATTTAGCAAATTCATTAAAAACTTCTTTTGAGGCTTTTCTTATAATAATAAGAAGATTCATTAGATTGTTGGAGATTCTTGTTATGAATCTTATAATAAGAGTGGTTTATGGTACAAATCGATTATTCACATCACATGATGAGAAGATTTTTTTTTTTAAATTATTGTGGAAGTTTTAGCTTAATGATTTATTATGGGCCTTTTTTATGGATAGGTGAGTTGAATTTTCAGTGGGGTTGTTGGATACGAGTCATCTTTTTTTTGCAGGATGATTTGATGAGAATTGGATCTATAAATTATTTTTTTAATCCACTCATCTATATATGATGGGAGATGGTGTAGAAATTG
>NW_021600256.1:0-216 GCF_001605985.2 Dendrobium catenatum
AACTGTTCTGTTCCGCGAACTGTTTCTGTTCGCGGTACTTAAAAGGGTGGGCCGGCCGGTTCAGTTGAACCGGCCGGAAGAACCGGTTGTCACACATAGCCTCTGGCTTAAAGAAGAGCCTCAAACTGTTCCATTTAATCCAGATTCTATCAGAATCGTATATGGAGAAGTTGTTACATTCTTCTTTGGAAGAGAAAAAATGATGGAAAGAGATGA
>NW_021600257.1:0-2389 GCF_001605985.2 Dendrobium catenatum
AAATTCATCAGCGACGAAAACTAATAATCTTGCCAAGATACTTGTCCTGTAAAACATTGTCAGACAAAATCCAAAACGCCCAGGATGAACGTCTCGAAAAAATTCGTTCAACTGAAATCATATCGTGCCAGCATGATTGCTCTCTATAAAAAATTCATCCGGACGAAGTTCGTTCAGACCATCACGATGTGAACCAGACTTACCAAAGTTGGTTACATCCTGCAATTATTAGGGAACTGACCTATGAAACTGATGTACCTGGAACGAACCAGTCGTACGGATGATGATCGTGTACGAAATCAGTTCGTACAATATACACAGAGAATCGTTTCCGACACTAAGTAAGATCGCCAGGAACGATCCACGATCGTCACGCAGACGATCATTCATGTGACTGAAAAATCTGCCCAGTTTGGACGGTTTTCTGTCTCTCCAAATATAGTCCAATTTGACTCCAACCCAATCTTTTTGCCAATTTATCTCGTGTCTATATGAAGAAAGATCAAGGAGCAGAGTGTGAGAGAGCCTAATTCAAAGGAGGAAGGATTCCTACCACTGGAGCGTGAAGGCTTCGCTTGATTTTCAAAGGTAAAAATCTCTAATTATGATTTGGGATTATTTCACTCTTTTCTTTCTTCATTCTAGATTTCTTATGAGGAGATCTATCAAGGAGATCCGGTTCTCTGCCAACACTTGGAGAGTGTGAAAAGTCGAATGGTTCTCTACCCATACTTGGAGAGTGTGAACAGCCGAAGGGTTCTCTACCCGTACTAGGAGAGTATGAAAGGACGAAGGGTTCTCTGCCCACACTAGGAGAGTGAGAAAGGACGGACGATTCTCTGCCAACATTGGGGATAAGTGTAAAAGGAAGATGGTTCTCTACCGCACTGGGTAGTGGTGGAAAGAGTTTTTGTAAAGGCTTCTCCGCCTTGCTGTGGGTGCTAAAGGAGAGACACTAGTGGTATTAGTGCAATACTCGGAGGGTGCCCCCGGGGAGTGGATGTAGGTCTAGTTTTGACCGAACCACTATAAATCTGGTGTTCTTTACTTTTTTGCTTTTTATTTTGTTTATCATTTATAACTTGTGGTTGAGAAATCTTTTTCTAAAAAAATCACTAACAATTAAGTTTTAATTTCCAAAGTTTAAAAAGAGGGTTCAAATTTTTTATTTACCAATTCACCCCCCTCTTGGTTAGCCACTAGGACATAAGCTTGGGTTTAACAACCTAATTCATTGTGAATGAATCTCAACACTTCTTCCCCAACATATTTAATATATATTTTATAGTTTTTCCCCATCCCCTACAATAAGAAAAAAATATTATTCCTCATGCAAGTGCTCAACTAAAACTTGGGCAATCTTGACCAAGCTTGGCTCTTAACCATCCACACCCTTGAAAATCTTTGGATTCCATCTTAAAACTTCATATCATATCTTCACACATCACCCTAACCTTTTCAATAATCTATATCCCCTAAATTCTTAATTAAGCAAATCCTATAATAACATATTTCATGATTAATCGTAACCAACCCATGCTTATCACCCTATTATAGTCTTGGATTAACCTTTACCAAGCACCCTTAAACCTATTGTATTCCATCCTAAAAATCTAGGCCACATCCTAATATTTCTTTAAAACTTCCAAGAGTTTCAATTCCCTAAATCCCCTTCAATACAATAGCCCTAAAGGTGAAATATTAAGGGATAAACATATGGATTCCTGAACCCTAGTTCATGTCTCTTTCTTTGAACTGCACCTCAAATAAAATTTTTCCATCCAACAAAAGGAGTTCGCCACAACTATAGCCGTTCACCACAACAATTGGAAGATTTAAATATATCCCTCCAAGACTAGGTTAATTATTTATGACGTTAAGCCTACCACAAAGAACATCTTTAATCCTTTAATTATTTCCTCTAAGCTAAAAGGAAAAAAATCAATATTAATGTAGGCACAACACTACTACTATTGTAGGTACTTCTACATCTCAGATAACCACCACTCATAGTATTTTGACTTCCAACCTTTTTTTATCAGTCAAGTTACAAATAGAAATATTTTTTGATGGCAATCCAAAAATTAGGATTAGAATGTTTAAACAATTCCATAGCTTTCACGAGCTTCATAAACTAGATAAATTATCATTTAATTCCTTCCACAAGACCAGTCCTCTTGAAGACTGGTTTTTATGGGTTGAGAGTGTAAATGAATTTCATCATGGACTAAATCATTGAAAAAACTTTGTTCCTAATTTAGAACTTCTTTATTTGATGTCTATATAGTAGAATTGACCAAATTCTGATTGCACACTAGTATTCAATGCTACCGACAAAAATTTGAAAAACTCTTTAATCTCATTAATGTGGCAGGTACTGCCTTCCAGA
>NW_021600258.1:0-221 GCF_001605985.2 Dendrobium catenatum
CAAAATCTTCAAGGGGTTAGGTCCAATGGCATAGGCTATAAATATTTGAAGGTTTTACAACCTTTGGATTTTAATTCAGGTTCTGGGGTTAGAGATCTCAGAATGGGCTCAAAATTGGAGGGTAGCCTCTAGAGACATGTCTTATCACTTTGTAAGTGATAGACCCTGAATTAGAGGCCAATTAACTGGGTTTTGAAGTATTTGAAAAATCTTTGAAAAGG
>NW_021600259.1:0-1558 GCF_001605985.2 Dendrobium catenatum
GTAGCTTGCATGTGTAGGTTGCACCACGAGCACTTAGTCTAGGCTCTCCTAGATCTAAGGACATGATGTGTTTATTTTATTTTTGTACTCCCATGCATTTATTACCTTGAGGGTTAACTAAAACTTCAATTCAAACTCATATAACGTAGTGACACCTTAAGGACAAAAATTAAGGACCCGTCTAGCTAACTTAGAAGTTTTCTATGAGCTAGGATAGACCCCAGATTGACATGAAAATTTCAACACTTAAACTTAGTGACATCTGAAACATCTCATACTTTTCTAAAAATTTTTAGGAGTCTCTAGGCCCCTTAATTAACCAACCCTAATTAACCTACTAAATAGGGCCCCGAGACCTTCCGAAAATTACAATATATACATTTTAGGTCAGAAAATTACCCATAATACCTTGAACTGACCAGAATCTGATCCTTGACCTTAGATAAATAGAGCTCCCTAGTTTGTCTTCAGGTTGACTCCCAATTTAACCATAGGTGGAATTTATCATTTTGCCCCTAATAATTCATTAAAAATTATTTAAAATCCCAAATTTTCCTCAAACACTTGGGATCACTTCCTCAGGTCATTCCTGACCTTTGGGGGTGATTCCAATCAGTTTGGAGTTGATTTGGATCAAAACAATAAAAACAGCCCTTTATTAGGAAATTTAGAAATTCCTTTAATTGCCCCATCTTTAGAAATTCATAACTAATTGTAGAAAATTCGAAATTAGGTAAACTCACTTGCATTAGACTCCAATTAGGGCCTAGTATTTATTAAAAATATTAGGTTTCCAGAAAATGGCATAGATTAAAAAGTCAACGTTTTGGTTAACCGCAGTTCATTTAGGGCCCGAAACTTAGAAAATTCATAACTTTGCCTAGAAAACTCCGATTCTAGTGTACTACCTGGCTAACTACTTCTCTTAAGGTCTAGTATTTTCCTAAGGTGATAGGAGACCCAGACTTAGCCTTTTTCCCATAATGACTTTTTAGACCCTTAGCTTAATTCTTAAGAGGACCTAGAACTTCCTAAAATTGGCTTATATCACTTGAACTTTAAATATCAGTATCCTAAGCTCTTAAAACTGATCAACAAACTGAAACAATTAAAATACACCCTAATTCACTAATATCTAAATTTCAATTAAAATATCCTTTTCAGACCTCCAACAAACATGAATTCTAGATAACTTTAACTAAATATCCTGCTTAGGACCTATCCAAACCACACCAGCCTTACACACACATAGAATTGTTTGCTAAGGCACCATTTCTAGATCTAGGTTAGGCCGCTGGGTTTTACTTTTCTGCTGTGTGCCGGAGCTTTTTCGTGGATTTCATTGCATGCTGTTTGAAAAATGATTGGTGTGCTTGCTTACATTTATTGCACTCTGTGATGTGATGAATGCTAGATTTACCCCTAGGTTAGGAACGTCATATATATGTATATATATATTGTTCTTCCGTGCAGGTGGCCATGCTCAATGCTAATAAAAGGAGGAAGCATTATCATGATTTCTAATAATGTTTTATGCAGGTGCTTGCTCAGCTCCCCC
>NW_021600260.1:0-1001 GCF_001605985.2 Dendrobium catenatum
TTACCCTCATCAAGTCAGCTATTCAAGCATTACATGTCTATTACTCTACTTTATCTTTGGTACCAGTATTGGTACTCAAAAAACTGGACAAAATTTGTAGAGACTTCCTTTGGAATGAAGGTGATGGGAATAATGGTTTACACTATGCAGCTTGGAAAGATATATGCAAGCCAATAAAACTTGGAGGTATGGGCATACAATCTGCAGTTGAATCAGTGGAACCTCTAAGAGATAAATTGGTTTCGAAATTCTATAATGAACCCAACTCTTTACTCTCCAGATCCATATATGCAAAACATGGAAACAAATTTTTTCATATGGTGAGAAGTCAAAAACCATCTCCTATTTGGAAACTGTATCTTAGTGGAGCAAATGCTTTAAAACATATAGTGAGATGGAATATTAAAGATTGAGTATCTATAAATATCATGAAGGATATTTGGTTGATAGAAAATTGGAATGTTGGCCAACTTTTATTTCTGTTGATATGGATAACATTTCCAATCTATCTAACTTCATCATGGAAGGAACATGGAATGCTGAAGAGCATAGAAAATATTTTGGGATTGATTTAGTCAATCTAATTTGTAACCTAAAAATTGAAAATGATATTCTTGAAGATAAATTGGAACTACTAAATTCTCATTCAGGTTATACAATATCTGCATTGGTCAAAAATGTTAAATCTGAGATAATGGAGATTGACTTACATTGGATTAATGGATGGAGCTGCCTAAAGAAGCTTAAATTAAATCCATGGGTACATCACTTTTGGTGGAGACTACAAAAAAATGCTCTACCAACCAGGGACTTCTTGACACAGAGAAAACTGGTTGATGGCAACCTTTGTCCTAGAGGGTGTCAATTAGTAGAAGATGCCAATCACATAGCAGCAAACTGTTTCAAACTAAAATTGCTTATCAAAAAGGCTAGTAGTTGGGGATTTGAGATACCTTCTCTCCTTGATTTGAATGAAGTTCTTTCTTTTTTGAAAGACAAGA
>NW_021600261.1:0-454 GCF_001605985.2 Dendrobium catenatum
GGACAGCGGATGCTCAAAGCATATGACTGGAGATACTACACAATTCATATCGCTAGAAGCCGGAAGTGGAGGCAAGGTTACACTTGGAGATAACACCACAAGGAAGGTGATTATGACAGGTATGATTGGAAATATTAAGAACTTTTTCATGAAAAATGTGTTTTTGGTAGAAGGCTTAAAGCACAAATTTATTAAGTATAAGCCAGCTATGTGAGAAAGGATATTGTGTAAAATTTTTTCCTACTAGCTGCATATTAAGCCTAAATGGAATTGATGTTTTGAATTGTAAAAGGGTAAACAAAGTTTATGTGCTAGACTTGAATTTCATTCATACTCCTACTGCTTTTTGTTTAAAAATTATTTTTGATGAATCATGGCTTTGGAATATGAGACTTTGTCATTCTAACATGAAAAATCATAGGAGGATTACCCAAAAGAACTTAGTGAGAGGTAT
>NW_021600262.1:0-239 GCF_001605985.2 Dendrobium catenatum
CCAACTCTAAATCCAAAATAAGAGTCTCTTTTGTTTTATATCTCTCCCAAAATTCTATGTTTGCTCTTCTTTTTAGAAACTAACACTAAAGGGATCTAACTCAAATAATTAAGAACTATCTTACTCCCAAAAGGACACTAGAGACTCTCTAACTCCAAGCTTCCTAAGATCTCAAACTCCCCATCCATCTTATGGAAAGAGATTCCAAAAGAATCTAACTTAAAGCTGCCTAAAGTCTA
>NW_021600263.1:0-205 GCF_001605985.2 Dendrobium catenatum
TACATTTGGTGGGCCCCTTGGGCCCACCCGCCTCCTCTCCTTCGGCCGAACGCCCAGGCAGGCGTTTTCTCCGCCTGCAATAGGTGAGAACCGGCCCCTTGTGGGCGGTGCGGATGCGGGATGGACCGGGCGGTTCGGTCCATCATCACTTCTCGCCCAAAGATTAATCTTGTCCTCAAGGTTGAAAGCGGGAAACTGGGCTTGT
>NW_021600264.1:0-207 GCF_001605985.2 Dendrobium catenatum
ATTTATCTACTGTGATGACGTAATGATGGTTTCCGATATCCTGATTCGACTAGTAGTGAAGCTGAGTAACCACGTAAGTGTCTAAAACAATCACAATGATAAAAATAGCACTATTTATGATAAAAAATAACCTATATCCACGAGCTGATGATGCACATATAACTATATATTACCAAAATATGTCCTGGTAAATGTAAATTGAGAAGA
>NW_021600265.1:0-303 GCF_001605985.2 Dendrobium catenatum
TTATTTTTAGATATTGTCCTGGTATATCAGCCTGGACTATAAAATATTGTCCTGGCCGATCCAGAGCAATTTTTCCAAAATTTCTCAGGAAGTTTTGGTAAGCAATTAATGGGGATTTCGTCCAGGCCGATCGCAAGATCATCCAGGATGATTGGACATCGTCCAGCTTCATTTCAAGGTGATATTCAGGACGATTTTTATCATATTTGAACTAATCGGCCAGGACGATATGCCTATCGTTCTGGACGATAATGGCGGCAACTTGAATTAATGAGCTCGTTTTTAGCTCTTCTATTTAAGCTA
>NW_021600266.1:0-284 GCF_001605985.2 Dendrobium catenatum
GAAAGAATGTTGAATACTAAATTAATGTAAAGTTTGGATATGAATAATGTATACCTTATCATTGTAGTTGGAACAAAAGGGTTCCCATATTAGAACTACATGATAAGTGGGGCAAAAAGGGACCCCAGAGAATTATGAAGCCTGCATAGCATGTGGGGCAAAAGGGACCCCAAAAGAGGCAAAAGGGACCTCTATGTAATTCAATGGAGATAATACCAGGTTTACCTGGGCTCCATTGAATAATGTCATGAAAAATATAGCCAAATCTTTCACATAAAATTTAT
>NW_021600267.1:0-422 GCF_001605985.2 Dendrobium catenatum
TCGATTAATGTTCTAATTTTGCAGAATGCTGGACAGTAAAATTTAACATCCAAAAATAGGAGGACAATTGATACTTTCTAAAAAATTGCCTTCATCAAGCATGAATCTCGAGGCATATTCAAGTTGGAAACTTTCAAAATTAAATTTGGGATCATCTGAATTTTAATTTCAACAAACTTATAGTCAAATTGAACATCTCAAAGAAACAAACCAATCAACACCAAAATTGGTCGAACCCAAGCCCAAATGGGTTCGAATCAGTGGCCCGAACCACATTTGGAAGGGTTAAAGTATTATTTGGATAATAAAATGGTTTCCAAATATGACATGCTTATAATCAAACCGAGCGGCTTGGCAAGATGAATCCAACGAGACCAAGATCTCTAAATTTTGACATCATTAAGGCCCTTAAATAGTTGAAA
>NW_021600268.1:0-481 GCF_001605985.2 Dendrobium catenatum
ATCATCTGGTGTTAGGTGCACTATATTTTTATGTTTAGAACATTGACATTGAAACTTTCCTTCTAATATGAAGCTGGGTAGTTGTTTCTCTTGCTAAATAAAAATGTTCACCCTATTAATGAATTCATATGTTAATGTCTTTCGTCTTTAAGATAATCGGTTATACATCCAACTTCTTTGATTTCCAATATTCATAACCTATATATAAGAGCAAATAAGTAATGAATTTTTGCTTAAGTAGATCTAAAACTGAATATATAGAGATATTAATATTAGAATTCAAGTGATGGTGAAATAAATGGTGATTGTGCCGGACCTTTTGTAAATGTGTAGTGAGAACATCTATGACAAAAGTAAAAAGATATGGTGATTGTAAAAAATTATGACCAATTTGTATCCTATCTCAAAGGGTCAAGCCACTCATCCACCGAAGCATCTCATTTATGCAACACTTAACTCATTCGGCACCATAAAGCATTGC
>NW_021600269.1:0-1137 GCF_001605985.2 Dendrobium catenatum
TAAATTTTTGAAATGACTTAGAAGAATTAATACAAAATATATCTCTTGAAGAAAGAGTTTTTATTGAAGGAGATTTAAATAGAAATGCTCGTAGATAGGCGGATGATTTTAAAAGCATTAATGGTTGCAATGGGTTTGGAATGATAAATGAAGGTTGCAAGACAATATTATATTTTTATTTAGCTTATGATTTTTTAATTTCTAATACCTTTTTTTAGAAAAAGAATGAGCATCTCATCACTTATAAAAATAGATATAGTACAACTGAGATTGACTCTTTTCTTATAAAAAAATTAGATCATTTAGATTACAAAAATTGTAAAATTATTTCGAGTGAAAATTTATATACTCAATATCGATTATTAGTTTTTGACTTTAAGATAAAGGGGCAGAAAATAAAAAATAAAGCAAAACGTTATTCTAGGATTAGATGGGGGCATTTAAAGAATATTAAAAAAAATATATTTTTGGGAGTAAGATTTTAGATCTTAAGATTTTGTATGTGCATAAGGATGTTAATGTTATGTGGTAAAAAGTGGCTAGTGATATTAAAAATATTATAAAAGATATGCTTGGTGTATCAAAGGGAAAAATGCCTAATAGTAAAAAAAATTGGTGGTGGAATCCAAATGTACAAAAAAAGATTAAAAATAAAAAGATTTGTTATAAAAATTAGTTTAATTGTAAAAACTCTGATAATTAGGAAAGATATAAAGAGGTACGTAAGGAATCTAAGAAAGCAATATCTGATGTAAAGACCTTAGCATTTAGTGATTTATATAATAGATTATATACTAAGGAGGGAGAAAGATATATGTATAAGTTAGCCAAACAAAGATATATGAGTAGTAAGAAATTAGTTCAAGTGAAGTGTATTAAGTATGAAGATCAAAAAATACTTTTCTTAGAAGATGATATTCAATTAAGGTGGACGAGATATTTTGCTAAATTTTTTAATGAATAATGTGAAAATATGATTGATTGTAGTGACCTTAGCACCCTAAATGAAAATAAAGATTTATGTTTTTATCGGCATATTAGTAAAATCGAAGTTAAAGAGGCTTTAAAGAAAATGAAGGATGAAAAAGTTGTTAGACCAAATGATATTCCAACAGAGGTGTGGAAAAGCTTAGGAGA
>NW_021600270.1:0-288 GCF_001605985.2 Dendrobium catenatum
ATGATGGCAAACAATTCAATTTGAATTTTCAAAAGATAGCAATTTCTCCTAAAATTTGAATTTTCAAAGAAAAGTAATTTCTCCTAATCTCCCCCACACTAGAATAACACTTTTAAAAAAATAGGGGAGATGAAAATATTTTTGTTGTTTTTAATTTTTTGAAAAACAAGATACGAACACGATAATAGTACGAAAATTCAACAATACGTTCTCCCCCTTTGACATTATCAAAAAGAGAGAAGGCACAAATAAAAAAAATAAAACAAAAGACAAAAAACATTTTCTGAT
>NW_021600271.1:0-1495 GCF_001605985.2 Dendrobium catenatum
ACACCAGAATCAGAAACTCGGAGTTCAGGTTTCTTACTAGATTCAATCTGAGCAATCAATTTCAAATAGTCAGAATCCGACTTCTGAGCTTCCTGAATCCTTTCTTCCAGGGAAGACTGAATGTTCATCTGAGTCAAAACAACAGAATCCGAACCAGTAGAGGAAATCATCTCTAACTGTAATCTCTCCATATCTCGTATAAGATACTCATCAGAAGTAAGGTGAATACCTGATATTCCAGAAAATTTCCTGCTTAAAGCGTCTGCTACCACATTAGCCTTGCCAGGCTGATACTGAATCATCAGATCGCAGTCCTTGATCAACTCAAGCCACCTTCTTTGCCTCAAATTCAGGTCCTTTTGAGTGAATATGTACTTCAAACTCTTATGGTCCGTGAAGATCTCACATCTGACGACATACAAATAATGACGCCAAATCTTCAAAGCAAACACAACTGCAGCCAACTCCAAATTATGGGTAGGGTAATTCTTTTCATGTGGTTTCAACTGTCTCGAAGCATAAGCAATTACCCTACCATGCTGCATCAGAACACAGCCCAAACCTTTCAGTGAAGCATCACTGAACACCTGAAATCCTTCCATACCTGACGGAAGTGCTAACACTGGAGCTGAAGTCAAACAATCCTTCAACTTCTGAAAACTAGCCTCACACTCCAATGTCCAAACAAAAGCTACTGACTTCTGAGTTAGTCTCGTCAGAGGCTTAGAAATCTGAGAAAATTCCTTCACAAATTTTCTATAATATCCAGCCATGCCTAAGAAACTACGTACCTCAAATACCGTAGTAGGCCTTGGCCAATCAGCAACAGCTTGAATCTTCTGGGGATCAACAGAAATACCTTCACCGCTCACCACATGCCCAAGAAAAGAAATGCTATTCAACCAAAATTTACACTTGGAAAACTTAGCATATAGCTGATGCTGCCTCAAAGTCTCCAACACAATGCTCAAGTGTTTGACATGATCTTCCTCAGAAACAGAATACACCAAAATATCATCTATGAAGATGATCACAAACTGATCCAGATACTCCTTGAACACTCTATTCATCAAATCCATAAAAATAGCTGGTGCATTGATTACCCCAAAAGGCATAACCAAAAACTCATAGTGCCCGTACCGAGTACTGAAAGCTGTCTTCAACACATCAGCTTCCTTCACCTTCACTTGGTAATATACAGATCTCAAATTAATATTTGAAAATACAGAAGAGCCAGAAAGTTGATTAAACAAGTCATCACTCTGTGGTAATGGATACTTGTTTTTGATCGTGACCTTATTCAAATCTCTGTAATCAACACACATACGGAGTGTTCCGTCTTTCTTCTTCACAAATAATACGGGTGCTCCCCAAGGAGAAACACTAGGACGAACAAATTCTCTATCCACCAATTCTTGAAGCTGAACTTTCAACTTAGAAAGTTCCTTCGGTGCCATTCTGTACGGAGCTTTCGATATCGGAGCTGTACCCAAAA
>NW_021600272.1:0-242 GCF_001605985.2 Dendrobium catenatum
CTTTTCTCCTTACCCTCAAGGGAGTATTTATAGTTGCATGAGAGAAGACAAAGAGTCTTTCTAGAAATTTCTATAAATAATAATAATAATAATTTATAAAATCTTAAGTGACAACAATTAATTGCTTTCACTTAATATATATAAATAGGGGAGAGAAAAGTATCTCCGAACTTTCTATCTTCGGAATTTCAAGAGACATTCTAATTGATATAGCTCAACTGCATTTACAATTTCTAAGAATG
>NW_021600273.1:0-1882 GCF_001605985.2 Dendrobium catenatum
TTACCATCAGCATGAAGTTCTAACAGTCTAATTTGTGCGGATGCCAAACGTCATCCAGAGAATAATCAGAATGCACCACGTCACCCCTTCGCTCGGTACTGCAGCTCGGTACTATTCGCTTCCGCTCGGTACCGCAGCTCGATACCGCTGACTTGATGCATTTTGGTTGATCTCCGGACGACTTTCTGCATCAGACCTCCGCACATAATAATTTCTCAATCCAAGTTGCATTACTTTTTTTTAGGGAAAAGGTCAGGGATCAGCCCACTTTCCATTTCTTGTAAAAGAATTGATAAAGAATAATGTTCAACTCAAGAAGTATAATAATATCTATAGAGCTTTAAGCCAAAAAAGATTAAAATTTAAAAACATAAAAAAGCTGTAAAGACAGCAAAACCTTCTGCAGTTCGCGGGCAAAGGTGCGGTTCAAACTTCACACACAAAGGCACGGTTCGACTTCCACCTTCCGTGGTACGCATGCACAGTGTGCTTCCATCCTGCCTTTCGCCATCCATGTTTAGTCAATCCGCTCGAAAAGTAATCGATCTGAGCATCATGTAGGCCAAACAAGACCTCGATAATCCAATGAGTTCAAAATTTTGCTCGAGCTTGAGCTTAAAACTTAATAATGCTAGGCTCGTGAACTCGTTAACGAGTTGAGCTTAAATCGTCACGGCTCACTTGCACTCCTATCTTAAGGATCTGATTAAACACTAGAAATTATAAGCAAACTGTTGTTGAACTAAAATAACTCTCGGTGCAACTGAGATATGAATGATTAAACAAGAACAAATCTATTCCAGGTGGGAAATTTTATTTAACAGATGGAGTTAAGAAAATCCTTCTAACTTGAAATATTTTATTTTTTCTTTATTTTTCTTTATTTTTCAGTATTTTCTTCTAAAATGATGATGAAAAGCATAAAACATAACGATATGAATATCCAAAGAACATAATTTATATTTTTTGCATCGTACGGCTGAGAAAGGGATCTGTCTTTTAAGCCATTTGTCTTCATCAACATTCTCTATTGGAATTTATTTCTCATAAAAAATTATCTTGGTTGGACACAAATCTTGAAATATATTTAAATTAAAATTTTCCTGATATATATTAAAAAAAATTGGCATGATTGACACGAATCTAGAGGCTAAATTTAATTTTAAAATTTCTAGAATTAAAATCATGGTCATTTAAACATTAATTTTATAAAAATGCATGGTTGAACTGAACATCTTGATAAGATGAATCCAAAGACACCAAAGGTAGCCCAATCCGAGTCCAAATAAGATCAAATCAAGTATTTGAAGCACATTTAAACACTACGGGAAAAACGTCAAAAACCGGCAGTTACTATAGATTAACCGGCGATTTTATGGATTACCGGCGGCTTTGCGGCGGTATTCTAGCCGCCGGAAAAAATCGCGTAGGAAACATGTACCGGCGGTTTCGTACCGGCGGTTTATGTTGGCGGCGGTTTTCCGGCGGCTCATACCGCCGGTGACAACCGGATTTGGAACCGGCGGTTTTCCGGCCGTTAAGTCGGCGTTTATTTGACCGACGGCTGACCGGCGGTCATATTATCGACGGTCTTCCGGCGGTTAAAGCGTGCGTCGTTTGTTTCTTAAATCGCCGGCAAGCGTCGGTAGACCTCTGGTTCATTTACCGGCGGTATCCACTTTACAGCCGTCGGTATTACCGACGGTGTACACCGCCGGACGTCCACCGTAACACCGCCGGTGGCCGTCGGTAACCGCCGGTTTCTTACCGGCTTTGTAATGCCATTACCGGCGGCTTGGCATTGGCACTCCGGTATTGTAGTTTCCGGCGGCCAAACCGCAAATTATAAATTATAAATACAATCACAAGCTCATCATAAGAT
>NW_021600274.1:0-860 GCF_001605985.2 Dendrobium catenatum
CAGACTCACTAGGAGCATTCAACACAACGCATTCACTTGGCTGAAGCACAGCAGTAGGCGAAACTAAAACAACATCACGATGGGGAACACCAACACCTAACTCTACAACATTCGCAATAATAGGACCCAACTCATTAAGTAAAGGAGGCACAACAACCATAATATCATTATCAAGAGTAATATCATTAATAAATACCCCCTCATTAAGCACCACCTCAATCAAACAATTAATAGGATTATCAACCACCTCCACGACGGTCACCTCAAGAGTAGAGGGACACACATCCATCGTAGGAAATAAAATTGGGCAAACCCCTTTAGAATGATCCAGTGTTTTACAAAGAGTGAAATACAATGGAAAAACCTCCATTTCAATATTTTGGTTGTAGCCCATAGATTTAGAGCCAAGCCACACCTGAGAAGCATAACATTTCGTTACATCTAGTTCCACAAAAATTCGTGCAATGGACAGCCGAGTGCCATTCATAATGGCATTGTCAACACGCAAAGGCCTACCAAACATAGAGCCCAAACCATGAAGAATGCGTGGTGAAAAAAGGTGAGGACACAAACTGGGAAAAGAGACCCACACGGGCAAAATAGGTGACTCAACATTAATGTAAAAGTGGGGAGACCACTTAAACAACTTCATGAAACAATTAGCGCTGAAATACGATTGGTGAGAGAAAATCCTACAGTAATATAGATCATTAGCTAGCTTGATCAACACATTTTTAGGATTCAAGACAATAACCAAAAAGCACCACCCAGCTTGAGATTAAAGAAGAATTTCTAAATCAAATCTAAAGGTGGGCGACGGCCCCAAAATTTTTTAAATTACTTTTCTCTATTTCTATCAT
>NW_021600275.1:0-217 GCF_001605985.2 Dendrobium catenatum
TTAAAGCATTCAATATTTAAGTAACTATAGAACTTACCTAGATTGCATTTCTTTAGACATAACAAGAGCAAGAGACTTTCGAAAGCTTTTAAAATTATCTTGATAAATTCTAACTTCATAACAAATTTAGGTTTGTGGTATATATCTTTATTTCTAATAAGTTCAACCGCATCTTTTATTGCTTCAGATTTATAATAGGAGTTCTCTTGATCATATT
>NW_021600276.1:0-203 GCF_001605985.2 Dendrobium catenatum
CAAGACCATGGCCTGCGGCGGTCGGAGCCAATGGAAATTGAGTTTCGGTGGTCCCCCCCAGACAATTCCTGGCTCAAGGCTGCTGTCCACCAGTTTGATCCCCATGATCTCCCCTGGATGTCGCCATCGTCCACCTGGCAGCGATCTGAGCCCTCTCCAGCTCAATCTCGGCCGTCCAAGCTCTTGAAAGGTGGCTGAATACC
>NW_021600277.1:0-205 GCF_001605985.2 Dendrobium catenatum
CTTACAACATCAACTTAGAAGACAACAGACTACAACTTTCCTAGCTCAAGGTTCAAGTCATGTCAGGAGTCTGACTCAATCACTTCAGTCTCATCCTCAGAGAAGTCCACGTTATCGATAGTATCCACGAAATGGGTGTAATCAGTCTCGGGTACAGTAGATTTCTTTTTTTTACTGCAATTCTTTACTAAGATAACACTTGTAG
>NW_021600278.1:0-664 GCF_001605985.2 Dendrobium catenatum
AAAAATTATTACGTGCGGGTCCGGATTCATCCGGAGACCAATAAAAATGTGTCACATTGCCTCAAAAAATATACCGCGTTTGGTACTGAGAGCTTGGTACCGAGCGCTCGGTACCGAGCGCGGAACCAAACGGTTCTCCCGTCCGGTGTCCGCACAAGATAATCCCTCTTGCAAATGAGAGAGTTGTTGGCCAAAGCTGCAACTTTAATATGCGGTGATCAAGAATAATGTAGTTTTGCATGTTTTGTAGCTGCAGTTCTTAATAAAGGTTCAGTTGTAATATTATTATCATTTGGCTGAAAAGTGGGGATCTGCAATTGCAATTCTGCTTGTGAAAACTGGCCATGATTACTGTGCACTGAGATGTTTTGGCTGTGCAAGTGATTCTTAAAGGAAGAAACTTTTGCAGAAATCAAACTCTAAGATGACGAGGGAATGCTAAAAATTGTGAGCCGGCTTCATTTTTTAGCTTTAGCTTTTGTTTGGGATGACTTTCTTACTGTTTTATAAAATTACTTTTTAATTAAAAATATTCTTGAAAGCAAGAAAAAAGCAACGGTCTAAAGTTATTTCAAATAAAATCTTAATTGAGCCGGCAAAATGCTCGAAGTTCTATGATACTTTTTACTTACTAGTATAATTCCACGTGCATTAAATACATGTT
>NW_021600279.1:0-252 GCF_001605985.2 Dendrobium catenatum
GGATAAAAATGTGATTATTTCTAACCCTTTGGACATATGCGTGTACATATCTTTTGGAATCTAAAAAAATAAATAAAAGAGGTCTAATAAAATTGAAGTTGTTATATGGTCCTAAGTTTGGGAAGCGTGCAACTATATGGGCTCCTAATGGGCTTTCTAAGTTTTAAAGAAACTTACTACACCAGGGGCTACGACCCGGTGGTTCCGCCCGTAGCACCCCCACTAAAATGAATGGGGGTGACTGATGCTCGG
>NW_021600280.1:0-364 GCF_001605985.2 Dendrobium catenatum
GCAATTACGAGTTCAGAGGCACTCGCCACATTTTGTGGAGTATGCTGGCGGGTAGGATCATCGATCTCTTTGTCACCTTCAGATGCACCTTTCACTCCTGAGGCTTGGGGCACTTGAGGGTGTTGAGAATTTATTGGAACATTGCTTACAGCTTAGTTGAAGGTTTGAGCCAGCGCAGGACCCACAGAAGTGGTCTTATGCATCATCTCCATCATAGTTGTCATTTGAGTCATCATCTCAATCATTTTGTTATTTAACTAAGATATTTCTTTATCTTCCTTTCGCATCTAATGCCTCATTTGTCGCCGCATATCCTTGAGTGATATTTTTAGCAGTGAAGGGGTTTTCTCTGACCTCTTCTTCT
>NW_021600281.1:0-242 GCF_001605985.2 Dendrobium catenatum
TCACCTAAAATTCCCTATTGATTTGAAGTCCAATTGGAAAATTAGAGGTTGAAGCAACCCACTCACTATTATACTCTTCCAAGTTCATATGACTATTAATGAATTTAAGCAACTTGATCAAAGTTTTTTGTTGTTGCAAGGTGAGTGTAGCTTGAGTAACAATCAGCACGGAAACCTTCTCTTCCAAAATTTATTACTACACCGTTATTATAACATTACTCAATGACTCACCTTAGTATTGC
>NW_021600282.1:0-307 GCF_001605985.2 Dendrobium catenatum
ATAATCAACGCTACAATTTAATCCGTAAATCATTCATAATGATAAACTTTGTTATAAACCGATCACTTTGAACGAATTTCATATTTTAAAAATCTCTCATTAACAAAATCTTATAAAAAAAATCTATTTCATAATAAAATACATTTCGTTCATACTCAAACTTTTACAAAAAACTAACATACAATGCGGGACGTATCAACTAATTAAAAAAAGCACTGAATGATTGCTACAAAAATTATTACTTTACCGTACCAAAACATCAAAACATAGAATAATGCTGATTCCTAGAAAAATTTAAAAAAAAGAA
>NW_021600283.1:0-534 GCF_001605985.2 Dendrobium catenatum
AAAATACTCTAAAGAGTATGATATTTTGAGTGTTAAAAATAACTCACTATATAAATTACATAAAAAAATTAGAATTCATGACAAAATAAATATGTGCTAATTAATATTTAATAGAAACCTATTTGTAGCCATAAATAGCATTCCTCATCACAAGAAAGACATTTATGGTATTAGTTGCATGTATTGTAGAATATGATATCATTAAGGGGGCAAATTAGTATGTCCGGAGTCCAGATTCGTCCGGACACCAATCCAGACGCGCCACGTCTTCAAAATACACCGGAACCCAGTGTATTCGGGTGACGTGGCGCGTCTGGATTGGGTGTCCGGACATACGCTGACATGACGTAATAATTCGCCCATTAAGGGAGCTCGCTTGGGGCAACCATCCTTGGGATTGGCAACATATTAAAGAGATGATAATTCATGATACAAGCTTATTAGGAAAATAATTTACGTGACTAAAGACGTGAAGCATAAGAGGAGTTTGTGAACGGAGCTTGTGAAGAGGAGTTCAAGATGGGAGCTTGTGAA
>NW_021600284.1:0-289 GCF_001605985.2 Dendrobium catenatum
TGGCTGCTGAAAGTAGATGGCAAGCATGGTAAACTGAGCATTGAACCAGGCGATGTCCTGTTCATGCTGCTGCTGACCATGGCTGGATCGACAAGAATTTAAAGAAACGGCCATATAGTCCTGGCCGATCGTAGAATCGTCCAGGCCGATATGGCTAAAAAATTACGTACAGGCCGATTGGTCAAAAAGATGGTCAGATCATCCGGGCCGATCAGATATCAGCCAGGATCATTAAACACAGGCGATCGTCCCGAGGAGTCAATCCGGACGACCGTTGAAAAATCAGATC
>NW_021600285.1:0-1160 GCF_001605985.2 Dendrobium catenatum
AAACTATAAATAAAGAGATGAGAAAGAAACGGCAGAAAATAAGAGGAGCTGTTAGCTTGTCAAATTAAAGTTTAATATATATAAACAAGTACTTCAATTCAATTATTTCAAAGGCCAAGGCCTTCTGAAATTCATAATACCGGGTTATAAAATAAGATTAAGCGTTTGATTGGTTGCTTTCTCCTTGCTTTATTATTCATACAATAATTATAATTTTATTTAGTTGCTATCTTTTACCTCTTTTAGATAGCAACCACAGTTTATATTTAATTTAAGCTATCGTGTTCCATACATTATTTTTATTTAATTTAAGAAATTAAGAATGACATAGCTTGCAAAGTCAACCTTAAAAAAAAAATCTAAAAAAAAAAAATTATGTAATTGTTTAGAAGAAAAGATCACTAAAAATAAAAAAACAAAATGTTTGAAAATTTATTTTAAGAGACACATGGACTCTAATTCTATGATTTTTATGATAATCAACAGGCATGGGAGTCACAATAAGGTGGTACTTCCTATTTATAGATCAGAGGATTCACTATTGATAATTGCCAACACATTACAACCCTATAATGATTTTTTCCTATTAGTCAATTGATTGGTTTAAACATTATTTGGGCGGATTTAAATATTATTTGTGGCTACAAAAATTATTAAAAAAATATTCATAAAATAAATCATTTTATTTAATTTTTTTGTGAAATTAGTTTGCAAAACGGACACCTGACACTCTCAAAATCCCAACTTGTACCAATAGGTACCAATTTCATAGGGATTTTGACCTGTGCCAAAAAAATATTAAAAAATTCATGTAATTAAAGCACTAAAATATTAATGTTATGGTAGATAAGATTTATGATTTGGACTTATATTGACTCCAATATATATATATATATATTTGATACAGTCAACATACGGGTTATTACATTTAATTAAGATGAAAAATTAGAGGGTCATAAAGACCTTAGAGATCTTCCAACATAATTTTGAAATTAATCAAAGATGTGTTGAGTGCTAAGTTATATCATTAGCCTTATATATTCAAGACTAAATAATATGGTAAAGTAAAGGTCAAACCCAATTGAATCATGGTTTAACTAATTCTCCTCATTTCTCTTTTTTAGAGTTTGAAGAGGGATTGAAAATTAAATTAGCACTTA
>NW_021600286.1:0-259 GCF_001605985.2 Dendrobium catenatum
ATCATTTGAGTTAAATTCAAGTTCAAATTAATCATTTGAATTTTATGTCATTTTGTATTTTGTCCAAGTGCAAGTTCATTTGAGTGTCAAAATGAGTTCCATGCTGTCCAAAAGATTGCAAGTCCAAGCTCTCCAAAACTTGTCCAAGTCCTCGGTTTCAATAGAAATTTCGACAGCCTTCAGGCGTCTCACCCGTTTAGGGAAAAACTACGAAAAACTGGACCTCCCGCCACGCTAGAGAAAAGCGTGTACGGTAGGT
>NW_021600287.1:0-395 GCF_001605985.2 Dendrobium catenatum
TTATAAAAACGTTGACATGCGGGTTTTCCAGAAATCAGAAGGTAAGTTATCAAACAAGGGAGGTCGTGTAATTGAATAACCTTCCGTAGTGTTATGATTCCCAAGGTTAGCCATGGATCAAAATTCAAAAAGTTTTCAAACATAAATTTTTTGAATCCCGCTTTGATACCACTTGAAAGTTCGTTAGGGATGTTAAGAACTATAGAACTGGCCCAAGCTAACCAAGAGGGGGGGGGTGAATTGGTATTTTAATAATTCTTTTCACAAAGAAGTAAAAATCCCATAAACCAAATTCACACCACAAGAAAAATAAGCGCAAAAATTTAAAGTGCATAAACAGGAAATAAGACCATAGAAAATTATAGTGGTTCGGTCAACTCGACCTACGTCCACTC
>NW_021600288.1:0-202 GCF_001605985.2 Dendrobium catenatum
TGATGGGGGAATTAGATTGAATGCTGGAAGTTCTATAACCATAGAAAATTCGTCTGATGTGGATAATGACATGGGTGAGTGGACCATTGTAACAAGGAGGAGAAGGTTCAATAATAATAGATTGGAAAACAGAACTCAAAATGTTGTTGCCAAGCTTGTGGGGATGGCTCCTGCACCTAAAACTGTTTGGAGGGAAGTTACA
>NW_021600289.1:0-418 GCF_001605985.2 Dendrobium catenatum
TCCAGTTTCTTCGAAAGACTCTTTTAGAATCATTATGTCACTTGTAGCTCATTATGATTTAGAGCTACACCAGATGGATGTAAAGACTACATTCCTTAATGGAGACATTGAGGAAACTATATATATGTTGCAACTAGAAAATTTTCAGTCTTCTGATTCAAAACATATGGTATGCAAATTAAAGAAATCCATCTATGGTTTAAAGCAAGCTTCCCGTCAATGGTATAAGAAATTTGATCAAGTGATTTCTTCATTTGGTTTTAAAGAAAACACTATTGATCAATGTATTTATCATAAGGTCAGTGGGAGTAAATTTATTCTACTGGTGTTATATGTCAATGATATTCTGCTAGCAAGCAGTGATATAAGCTTATTGCATGGAACTAAGAGATTTCTTTCAAATAAATTTGAAATGAAA
>NW_021600290.1:0-293 GCF_001605985.2 Dendrobium catenatum
TAAATTATTCTAACTTTTTTTATATATTATAAATCATTTTATGATAATATAATTTAATTCAATCATTTTCACACATATTAATTAAACACCCAATTAAACCATAAATAACTCATTAAATCAAAATTAGGTTTAATAATCATTTTTTATGTTATTCACCCATATTCATGCTATTGCATAAAATGAACTTTGAAATACTTATTTTCCAAAATTATGGCATTTTCCAACTTTTCAAGGATTTTCTTGCAAATTATCACTTAATTTATAATTAATATTTTAGAAAATTAAGAACATGC
>NW_021600291.1:0-487 GCF_001605985.2 Dendrobium catenatum
TACGAGCAAGGAGTTAGCCAAAGAAAGATTAATGCAGATGAACCTCGAAGGGAGAAGAACATTGCATTGAATGTGGAAGAGCCTGAAAGTGAGAATTTCTTGCTTTAATGACAAGACAATTCAGAAACTTTCTGAAGAGAAAGAAAAAGAGATGCCAACAATAGAATAGAGGTAAGTTCAATAGAAATGCAATATTTTCTAATGAAGTTATTTGCTATGAATGCAGGAAACCTGGACATGTTAAAACTGGTTACCCATTACTCAAAGCCAATCCTAGCAAGGAGAAAGTAGAGGAGAAACCATTTGTGAAAAATGGCAAAAGAAGTTTCAAAGAGCTTTTTGGGCGGACTCAGCTTCAGATTCATCGAAAACAGAGAAAGAAGAGGAAGTTACAAATTTGTGCTTAATGGCTGACATACTTGATCACTCAGATCAAGAAGAGGTATATGGCTTAACATATGATGAACTTTTTGAAGTTTCTGAACAC
>NW_021600292.1:0-271 GCF_001605985.2 Dendrobium catenatum
CTAAAGCTTCAAAGAAATTCATAATGACTTGTAGTACAAATCCACATGTCATCTCCTTGTATTTTCCCAACACGAATTGGGTGGATCATCGATTTTCTTTGAATGCCAAAGTATTCAAAGAGACCACTTGAATTTGTAACTCATATGTTGCATTTTCTTCTCTTATCTCTCCAACTCAAGTTGGAAGGGTAAAACCCTCTCTTTGAACATTAAAATGTTCAAAGAATATTCAAGAATTTGCAACTCCTAAGTTGCATCTTCTTCTCTTCCA
>NW_021600293.1:0-227 GCF_001605985.2 Dendrobium catenatum
ACATGACTGCAAAATTAAACTAAACAACAATAAAATCGGAATTGGCATATGATCAGTTAAGGTTGATCAGCTTTAGTCTCCTGCTTAGATATGGATTCAAACCCAATCTGCAACCATGTAGAATCACCCTCTCTCTCATTTATATCAATGAGATGACTAAGATCATTCAATCTCACTTCCCTACTCTCATCCTCCTCTATATTTACATTCAACACATTCTCTAATTG
>NW_021600294.1:0-390 GCF_001605985.2 Dendrobium catenatum
TAAGTCAGTTAATCGTTTGGACAAAAATTTATTCGTCTAGATGAAATTTTTACAGAGGATCGGTCGTCCTGGATGATTTTTTATTTTGTCTGGACGAAAATTTTCCAGAGGACCAATCGCCATGGATGATAATTTACTTTCGTCTGGACGAAAATTTTCCAGAGACCAGATCATCCTGGACGATTATTAATTTCTTCTGGACGAAAATTTTACAGAGAACCATTAGTCCTAGACGATTGTAAAATTTGTCCTGGACGAATAGGACTTAGAAAATTTTTTAAGCATGTTCCTATTCGTTCCATGTGTTTAATTGGAGATAACTGTCGGATCATCCCGTACGAACGTATATCGTTCAGTACGATCAGTATAAATTTTTTTATGATCTCCTTA
>NW_021600295.1:0-547 GCF_001605985.2 Dendrobium catenatum
GATGTTTAATATTCTAGAGTCTATGGAGAAATAATAAATATAGGAGGGCCTTAAACCTTCCGTCACTTCCTTATAAGCTTGATAGAGATCAAAGGATGGATAAGCTTTTATTCATAGCCAATATAGGAGAATCTACTTAGGAAAGCATTTTATGCTCATTATTATTAGTCTAAAATACTTTATCTACCATTATCTTATATCTCTTCTATATTTCTAAGTCAAGACAAAAATCTAAACTATATTCTCATTATGTAGGATAAACATTATAGCTTAATCAAGCAATACTAGCATGTAGGCATTGTAGCAGAACAATTCCTCACAAGATCAACACTCTCTCATATCACTTTTACTATTTGATTGACAAGTTCACTTATTTTATTTAGTGGGCATTTATACCAAAGAAAACCTAATCATATTTAATTCACCTCTGCCTGCCCATGCTCTATAAAGAATCATCCAAAACTATCAACATAGAATTGTCCACAATCCATAATTTAGGTCATTGATCCGTAGTAATTGGTACCCATTTTAAGGTCATGTTAAGTTT
>NW_021600296.1:0-1126 GCF_001605985.2 Dendrobium catenatum
CGTTCCGGTCGCGACCCGGTGCGAGCGGGATCCGTCCTGGATCGGGTCGGGTCGTGACATAGCCACCTTCAAAATGCCCTTAGGCATCTAGCAAGTAAGCGGGAGGTACTTGATCTTAATCCGAAGCGGGATGGATGGGAATTCTTCTCTTTGTGGTATGAATTTTGATGTCCATTTATGCAGTATGAATGGTTTTCCAAAGAAAAACCATGGGCCACTGGACCGGGTCATATTGTAGTCTTCGGGGGAAGTAAACTTAAGAAGGAAGAATCCATATTCAAGGGTGAGAAGAGAGAGGGAACCTTTGAGTGACCAGGATTTGTTGATGGTGGCTAGAAGCTCTTCATAGTACGGTCTTCACCTGATAGAGTATCTCACGAGAGAGAGAGAGTCCATTTCGGAGCACCAACAACTAACTGAGCTGTGAAGTTTTCAATCGGAAGGTGAGACAGAGTATTTGAGAACTCATGAGAGACATGGTGTTGAGTAGCAAGGAGGCCTTTCCAGTCTAAAGGTCTGGAGGGGGGAAAGGAAGGAGCGATGGAAGAGGAGGACATCCCACCGACGACGCCCTCCCCGTTGTGAGGGTGGCTAAGGAAAGCAGAACCCTAGCAAAACCCGAGCATAGCACTTGGGAGAAGAGAAGATATTTGGCTCGCAGCTCATATCTTTCATTAAAACAACTAAAATTAATAGTAAATTTATGCTTTGCCCCAACCTGTTTATATTATAGAACAGACAGAACGTGCGATTGTATGGATGGCATTTAGGTAACTATGGTCTTTTATCCTGGAAGCGTGGAAAAGGAACATGGAGGATTAGTAGAATAAAGTGCTTGAGGTTTTCTGCTCTACTCATCCAAAAGAGTTTTTAGTTAAAAAATACCTAATTCCTTAATTTTTTTTAATAATTTTTTTTTTTAGAATATAATAAGAAAAACTATTTTAAGCGAAATCTTATGTTTCGTTTGGAAAGGCTTTCCTTCTGGTTATTAAAGCTGTATGTTAGCTTCAAGAAGAATTGAGAAAGTTGTCACATATGAAATCTTTTACACTTTATTTGAGACAACTTTTTTTATCTTATCTAAAATTGCTTTTTAATATAAAAAATTTTAATTTAAAAGAAT
>NW_021600297.1:0-286 GCF_001605985.2 Dendrobium catenatum
TGGTGATAGACCAGTCGAGGAGGTAGTACAAGAGATAAGAAACATTCTGCTAAACAAAGATGGAATGGCTTCTTTTGATCCAGACTTGGATGACCTCCTTGGAGAGGAAGATGACTATGTTGGTAGTATCTCCATGGTCGAAACTAGAGGTTCCAATAAGGAGGCCGAACCTGGTAGACGCCAGCTCGTTAGAGATGATGACCCACAGGTTGCTAGGTCCGATTCAGATGAGTCCGTAAGGGCTAGGGCTGAAGAACATATTAAAGATTTGGAAAACCAATTGACA
>NW_021600298.1:0-432 GCF_001605985.2 Dendrobium catenatum
ATGTAAAACATGCAAATATCAACTCTCTTAACAATCTTCCCCTTTTTGATGATGACAAAACAATTATTTTTGTATAATTTTTAAATTTAAAAAATCTCCTAAACTCCCCCTGAATTGATGAATACGTGTAAATAAGGAGGCATTTTTAGAAATATATAAATACCAAAATAAAACAAACACACATAACGTATACAACATACACAAAATATAAAACAAAAAATAAAAAACAGATCAAACAAAACCAAAACATATGATACAAATAATTTCTCCCCCTTTTTGACAATAGCAAAAAGTAAAGAAAAAAAAAGACTTGAAATGTATGCAGACATATGAAAATCATTTGATAATTTAATCTTGAAAGTGATTAAAATATGTTATGCACATAAAAGTAAAACATTAGGCAAATCATATTAATTCATAGAATTTAAGAAA
>NW_021600299.1:0-300 GCF_001605985.2 Dendrobium catenatum
AGAGCTTCTCCCATCAACATAATCCTCCTCAAGTACCACTAGCCCTAAAATGATTATATTTTATCAATTTGTTTCTTATGAAAAATACCTAGCACTTGTTCGAATGAATGATGATGACAGATTAGTTGGTGATGCCCGATTCGGTGGCGGATTAAGCGTCGAGACGAGCAAATTCGTTCGTGGATGCTCACCAAGAGATCTAGGAATGACAGTCGACGAAGAAACACAAGCAAGAGTGGAGTATGGAATGAGTCCGCTAGGTCAGGAAATGAGAAAAAATACTTAGGACATGTTCGGATG
>NW_021600300.1:0-215 GCF_001605985.2 Dendrobium catenatum
ATTAATGCATGAAACTTTTTTATTTTCTTTTGCTTTTTATTTTCTTTTGTTCTTGTTTCCTTTTTGTTGCTTTAGTTTTTTTCTGTGTGTTTTATTTTTCCTTTTGTCTCTCTTTTCTTAGTTTTCAAAATCATCGCTAATATGATACTATATTCCTTGTCCTTGCCTTTGGAAATTTGTAGTCAATATGTTTCTATCTACTCAATCTCTTAGAT
>NW_021600301.1:0-719 GCF_001605985.2 Dendrobium catenatum
TGTTCCCACTCCAAACGAGGCACTTGATATATTTGACTCGACTACTCCCAACACACCTTAAACCAAGGCCAAATCGACTAAGGGAAATGTACTTCTAAGACCAGACTTAAGCCTAGATTCTCTATGGTTTTGCACTCATCCCAAAATTCTATATTTCTAGAGACTGACATCCAAAGGAGAACCTAAGGGAGCAAGAACTGTCTTGCCCCAAGGAGGACACTAAAGACCTCTAACATAATGCTCCTAAAACTTCCAATTCAGACACTCATCTTTTCCTTTTTAGAAGGGTCTACTAAAAGAACTTAACTCACATAGTAAAACACTAATCACTCCCGAAAGACACTAAAGAATCATTTCCCATAAGTCTAGTTAATCCCAACACAACTTATAAGAACTTCTAACCGAAATACTACCCAACTATTTACAAAAGGAACTCTACTACATTCTTCTCTTTTTTTTTTTGACTCAAAACTCTACAAACAATCTAATAATCAAGCGCCTCCTCTCATTTGGAGTGAGGTTAGAAATCACAAAGCTCTACAACAAGAAAGTTGTATGCAACCTCTCGTTGTACAGCTTTCATCACAAAAACATTCACAAAAATCCATTCATAAAGCCACTCGATGTAAAACAATTCGCAAAACCTTCACAAAATTTTCAACATGCTACACAAGAGGAACACTCCAAATAACTACACTTCTACTTATGCAAAGAGCCCT
>NW_021600302.1:0-461 GCF_001605985.2 Dendrobium catenatum
TAGATCTATTAGGAACATAGACTACTTTCTCTTCAGACATAAGATATGGTAACACAATCTTTAGCTTATTTAGAATCATTTTTGCAACTATCTTATAAGTGGTTTGGCAAAAACTAATGGGTCTAAATTTTCAAGGCTCACAAGCATTATCCACTTTGGGTATTAGAATAACAAGAGTGTCTTGCTAATTAGAAGGCTACCCACTAGATTGAAAAAAGAAGTTGATATCATTCCAAACATCAATTTTGATAATATCCCAAAAGAATTTAAATAAATGGGTGAAATACCATCAATGGCCAGAGATTTATTCAACACCATTTGAAAGACAACAATCTTTAGCTCATGCATAGAATATTCTATTTCTAAAGGTTGATGCTAATTTGAATCTAATCTATCCTCATCTTTCAATGTAGGCTAATCAACAAAAGAACATTGCCTTTCCCTCCACTTCATGTTTAAAA
>NW_021600303.1:0-343 GCF_001605985.2 Dendrobium catenatum
GATAGGATGCTTGTTAACCATGCTTTTTTGGATCTTTTTCCTTCCTCTTACTATAAAGTGGATTATCCCTCTGGCTCGGATCATTCTCCTCTTATTCTGTTTGCTAAACCTTTGAAAAGGATTTTCTCAAGGTTTATGTACAAGGCTTTTTGGGCTAATATGGATGGTTTTTGGGAAGAGGTTTTAAAAGCTTTTGATAGGCATGTTTCTGCTAGTCCTATCAATTTTCTTTATGATTGTTTAAAGATGCTTAAAGGTGGCATTCGGGGAAAAAACTGGAGCTCTTCCCATTTCATTTCCAATGGTATTTTGGAGATGAAAAATATTCAACAACGGTGCATTT
>NW_021600304.1:0-349 GCF_001605985.2 Dendrobium catenatum
TCCTGACTTTTTGATATCAACAAGTCTATGTATTTAATACATTCATGACAAAATATGAATTCCTTCATTGTTTTTTTATGCTCAGTGTTGATATTGTGTTGTGGCTATTTGTTTGGGAATGATGAATAAAAAATACTCCTACAATCGAAATTTGTTTTGGGGGCGCTGCCCCTAGAAACCCTGCAGGGGCGTTGCCCCTTGACCCCACGATCTAACCAAGCAGGTCGAATCCTGCCAGGAGGTGCTGGTCCCTTTGACCCCCGACCATATAATTGTTTAAAAGACCAATTTTGAGAATTTGCACTTAACTAGAACTTGATTTATAATTATATCATCTTTATTTTGTGCT
>NW_021600305.1:0-299 GCF_001605985.2 Dendrobium catenatum
AGTCTTCGTTCTCTTCTTCCTCTATCTCTTCATCATCTTCCTCCTCTTCATAATCGTCTTCTCGGCGACGAGACATCCCGTTACTCCCTCCGCTTTAAGATTTGACGTGATTTGCGAAATCCTGAGTGGTTGGATCAACAACAGCGAATCCTTCCTTTCGAATTGTTGGGAAAGATTTATATAAATTTTGCTAGCAAAAATAAGCTTTAAGTTTGTTCAGCAAAACCGCCAAAGCGGGAGAGGCGGAGGGGGAAAGCGGGAGAGGCGGAGGGGTTTGAAACCGAAAGCTCAAAAGAGGG
>NW_021600306.1:0-1024 GCF_001605985.2 Dendrobium catenatum
TTTATATTGATTTGGAATCAGATTCCGATATTGAGTCTAAGGACCAAGGTGCTGCCTTCTCCCTCAATTATACAAATACTTCTCTAAAATTTGATCTCACCTTAGAGGAGGACAGTGACATTGAGGAAGAAATCATAAAGGTGAAAAGTGACGAGCCTGAATTAACCATGTACGAAAAGCTCAGTATAAGGATTTAGGCCCTTTCTCTGACCCCACTGTCAGCTGGCAGGATTGCAGGGTTAGAAGTTAATGTGGCCCCCAACTTGAATGGCGAAGTAAAGAAAGTCCAGAAATTCTTTGCTGTCTCCTCCTCCGCAAGGGATGAAAGTGATGTAACCCTTGAGGAGGCAGATTTTAATGAATTAATGGAATTACCTTTCGACTACTTCCAGTTTGTGTGAAAAATACTTTCTCTAAAGGTTCTATACCATACCGATGGACTAATACAGGCCAGATACCACGAAAATATTTGGAAAACAAAAATTAAGGATAATCCTACAAGTGGTATTGGCTTTGGAACCGTCAGTTAATTCGATAACGATGAGTATTGCCTAATGATAACTTACCATCTTGAATCGCCAAATGTCCCTACAGATCCTTTCTATGCTCTCGATGGGATCTGTTTGGAGACTTTAGATGATCCCGATGACCTTCAAGTTCGGGATGCACCCCTGAATTAGAAGAAGAAATTAAATTGACAGTCAATGAATTAAAAGAAATTTACCTGGGAACCGATGATGACCCCCGTCCAATCTTCATAAGTGTTCTATTGAGCGAGGGTGAAACTAAATATTTAATTCAACTTTTATCTGAGTTTAGGGATTGCTTTGCCTGGACATACGATGAAATGCCAGGATTACCTGTCGAGGTAGCGGTTCATAAACTTGGAGTTCGGCACGATGTCATTCCTGTCAAACAAGCTCCTCGATGCATGCTCTTAGAAATTGAACAACAAGTCAGTTCTAAAGTTAAGAAATTGGCAGAAGAAGGGCTTATTCGAGAGGAACAATACCCCTCTTGGGTG
>NW_021600307.1:0-311 GCF_001605985.2 Dendrobium catenatum
AGCTATTGTGTTCAAACACAAGGTAGTTTGACCAATTATTTTTTATTTCAGTTGAATTACATCAAGGATCATCCTTAAGCCCTTATCTCTTGGTTTTAGTCATGGATTTTCTTACTATATATTTTCAAGAGGATGTACCCTTGTGTATGCTTTTTATTGATGATATTCATCTTGTTGATAAGACTAGAGAGGGTGTTGAAGGTTTACTCAAATTAAGGCGGTTGACATTAGAGTCAAAAGGTTTTCATTAAGTAGATCTAAAATCAAATACATGAAGTGTAATTTTAGTAGTAATAGATCTAGTCGGGGGG
>NW_021600308.1:0-821 GCF_001605985.2 Dendrobium catenatum
CTCAGCTGATTTCTCATTCTTGGCACCCCCCTCCACCCGAATGGATTAAAGTCAACATTGATGCAACTTTACTGCGATCAAATGAAGCCGATGTAGGCGGTGTGTTTAGAGATCACAGAGAGAGATTTCTTCTTGCTTTTGGGTTCAGGTGTATACACTAGGATAGCAATTACTTGGAGCTTCTGGCTTTTCTTTCACTGAGAAAGATTATCCAAGATTGGATGTTGGATGTTAAAGGTATCATAATTGAAGGAGATAATTATAATATCATCAGGTATTTGCAAGACTTGGTTGGCAAAGTTGTTTTCTCTTTTGATAATAGTGAGATGGAAGACTTGTCTATTCTTTAAGGTCTTTGGGAATTTCTTATTTCGTTTTACTAATAGAATTTGTAATAAGTTAGCTAATTTTTATGTTAACTTCGCTTTATTAGGTGATTTTTTGTGGGAAGAGTTAAGTTGTAATAAGATTCCTTCTGTTTTCTTTTCTTTGTTAAACGAGGATAGTGATAGACTTTCTATCACTTAGTAGATTGTATTAGGTTTTTTCTTTTAATGCTATCTGCATTTTATCAAAAAAAAAAAACTGGAAAGATTTGGGGCTTAGACTATTGGCTAAAGTATAAGTCTAGAAGACTCAAATGAAGATCTCAGCTACAAGGGTAATATTAGAATAGTGAATGTACAGTAATTAGATTCATTAAAATTACTTTTTATTTATCAATGGTAACAATGATAATGAATAATAAATAATTAAAATTAATTAGATATTTTCAAAATATAAATTTTCAATCAGAAAAAATATTTCATAATTTTTTTATT
>NW_021600309.1:0-263 GCF_001605985.2 Dendrobium catenatum
TCTTTAGTCCTCTTGCCCAACTCTTCTTCAGTCTTCTACAAGCTTTCTTTGATATGTAACTCATTGTGACCGTGGGATAGACCTTCAGCTTTTCGGTTTTGTGATGTCCTGCCTTTGTCCCTATCCTTTTCGTTTTTCCTGTCTTTATGCTTTTGATCCTTCTTTTTCTTGTGTTTATTTTTTTTTTTGGGGGAAAATTAGGGGCTTTGCCCATCTATATTGATAAAAAAAAAAGGTTACATGTAAAGAAGATTACAAGTAAG
>NW_021600310.1:0-1032 GCF_001605985.2 Dendrobium catenatum
TTTTGCGATTAATAGATCTAGAAAACTCAAGTTTATGACTTTTACAAGCATTACAAGAATTGCAAATGTTGTTTCTATCAACAATACAGAGAGATGGATTTTGTTTGGAAATGGTAGCAAGAATCCTTTGGTGAGGATGGCCGAGACGTTGATGCCAGTTGGGGGAATGCCGCAAGCTAGTATTGAGTGCCGTCTTCGATAGTTCAGATTTCTTGATCTTGATGGGGTAGAGACCGGCTCTACAGGGCCCTTGAAGAAGAACTCTGTGAGTCTGCAAGTCCTTGACATGATAACCGTTAGGATCAAAAGATATAGAAATGTTGTTGTCTTTAACTAAGTTAGAGATGGAAATTAAATTGTGAGAGATATTGGGTAAATGAAGAAGATTAGATAGTTGAAGCTTACGCTCGGGGGTAGGAAGAATTCCAGCGCCTGAGTGAGCGATAGGAATAGCTCTTCCATCCCCTACGATGACTTGATCGGATCCATTGTAGTTGGAGGACTGAGTCATGTTGTCTTGATTGTTCGTCATGTGCGATGAAGCCCCTGAGTCCAGATACCAATCCGTGGAGGTAATGTCGGATGCAGCCATGAGTGCTTGACTGTTGGCGGTAGGAGGAACGTATTTGGAGTTGTGTCTATGCCAGCAAATATCGGCGGAGTGGCCTCGTTTAGTACAGATTTGACATATTATGGAAGATTTGGATCCTGGTTTGGAGTTGTTGTGAGAAGCTTGAGAGGTAGGACCGCGTCCGCGTCTGCTACGACCGCGATTGGTATAAAGAGCAGCTTGATTATCGGTATGGATGGAGAATCTTTGAGAATCTTGCCGCAAGTGAATTTCCTCGCTGATCAACATCGCATAGAGATTGTCGAGTGAGAGAGGTGTTTGTAAGGTTCTTACGGCAGTTTTGAAAGATTGGTATGGAGGAGGTAGCCCGTTGAGGATATGAAGAATAATATCTTCATTGTCAAGATTGCAACCGGCTGAAATGATGAGATCTACAGTCTTCTTGATCTCCATTAAGTAAT
>NW_021600311.1:0-312 GCF_001605985.2 Dendrobium catenatum
AGACTTACCTCATCAGGTCTTTCGCCCTTATTGGTGCGGGCTTATCCCCCAACATATGACTTAAAAGAACTTATACTCTCCTTCATTTCAGGTACATTTCTTTTTATAACAATTTCTAATAATTATATAAATTGGAATCAACTACAAATAATTCACATATGAAGCAAATGAGCTATTTGAACTACATGTCATCATGGGAAAAGAATTGCTATTATACACCACCTTGATCGTACTCTCCTTCATTCCATTCAAAATCCCTTCTCCTTATTAAGTTTTTCTACCTGATTTCAGTTTATAGTTAATAATAGCTGA
>NW_021600312.1:0-290 GCF_001605985.2 Dendrobium catenatum
TCTTTAAAGGCATTTCAAATAATAGATACCCAAAAGGAAAAAGAAAGGCCCTTCATAGGAAATTTCTTATTCATTTGGGTACCCTTCTAAAGGACAAACCCTACGAAGTCTGAAGGAAGATGATCCATAGAAGACTTGAAGATGAAGACTTTAAGATGAAATACCTTACTTTTATACCTTGCTTTTAAGACTTGGGTCATTTAGTAGGATTAGAATCTAAGATATTGTCGGTGGGGTCTGACCACCATTACTGTTTTGTAGACTTTGGATTATACTATATATGACACTTG
>NW_021600313.1:0-238 GCF_001605985.2 Dendrobium catenatum
TTAGGAGTGACAACTAAGAGAATTCAGAGAAATACTAGATACATTCATTTAGAGAGTTTGGTTTGTGTTTGCGGAAGCAATTATGTAAGTTCAAGGAGTGCAGAGGAGATCATTGAATCATCCGGTGATATCTTTTTTTATGTACTTTCTTTCATTTGTGTACAGGAACAACATCAATCCTTTATCCCACTACATGGGGTTAGCTACATGAATCCTTTTTCTCCATTGTGTCATATTA
>NW_021600314.1:0-246 GCF_001605985.2 Dendrobium catenatum
ACAATATATATATATATAATTAATATTTTTAAAAAATATTTTTAATAATAACTTTATAATCATAAATGCTGCAACTAAACTAAATTCACAATCATATGCAAATTTAAGTATCAAATATGAATATTGATACATCCTCAAAAAATTATCTTGATTGTGCACGAATCCCGAGGCAAAATCAAGTCGAAAATTTCAAAAATTAAATTCAAGATCACCTGAACTCCGATTTCAGCAAACTTACAGTCAAAC
>NW_021600315.1:0-442 GCF_001605985.2 Dendrobium catenatum
ATGGCAGTACGGCTTCAACACCGAACACGAATGAATAAGGAGTGACTTTAGTTGGTATTTTGTAAGTTGTACGATAGGCCCATAGAGCTTCTGCCATCTTCGTATGCCACTCTCTTTTGTTCTTGGTGAGGATCTTTTTCAATAATTTCACCAGCGTCTTATTGAAGGCTTCCACCAATCCATTCACCCTTGGATTGTATATGGAGGAATATCGCCAATTGATTTTGTGCCGATCAACAAACTTATAGATTTTTGTACTTTTGAAAGCAGTACTGTTGTCTGAGATTATTTGGCGTGGCACACCAAATCTGTAGACAATATTGTGGGTGAAAAAGTTGATCACATGTTCGGATGTGACCTCTCTGAATGGAGCCGCTTCTGCCACTTTGAAAAGTAGTCCATCGTTGCCAGAATAAATCGATGTCCCGCTGATGACGGCGGA
>NW_021600316.1:0-1926 GCF_001605985.2 Dendrobium catenatum
TCTATTCTTGAGGATGATGAAAGATCTGTAATACATATAAATCCTCTATGAATACAAAAGTATGTACAACATTTACCCATGGGTAGATACAGAAATACTACAGTAAATGCAGTATCATGTAGTCAATTTCAGTCTGTGAAGGAATACATCTACATACCTACTTCTAACAGTGACGGATATACTACATAAGTCAAATACCACAACAAAGTGCATAAAGAATACGACAGATACAAGCTTCCATGAGCTTCTGTTGGAGCCCCGCTATAAATATCACATATCATCTATGAACAACATGCAAGATGACTATAATAATTGCAAGTATATATGGGCCACTATAGAAGACTCATAGTACACCCAGTCTATTATCCACGAGCAAGATACAAAGCGATTATATCTAGTGCAAGTGCTTATGAGTTACAGTGAGAAATTCATCGTGCATATAATAAGCTATCCACGAGCATCTACAAGTAAAAAGCAGAAGATTCGTTAGTGCATTATAATCCACCTGCAGAAAGCAATGAGTAGTGCACGACAGTCTACTTGTACAAAGCAGCGAATAAGTCTATTCAAAAGCTGCTACGTCACGCCACTGGATCCGCAACACTTGTATTAGCGGACAGAAGGCATCTACGAATACTTTCAAAGTACCCCCGCACATACACCATAGCTTGTATACACATAGGTACTCCAAAAGGGATAAAAATAGTCATAAAATCCGCATGGGCCCCGGCGAGCGTGTTATTGGTATACACGTGACGTCTAGAAATGCTGCACGGGTTATTAAATTCAAACATGATCTTCCTAAGCAAGTAGGTAGGAGTTGACAAGGTTGAGCAAATGATTACAAAATATCCCCAAATACTCTCATGGGCCTCGGCGAACGTATTATTAGTACACACATGACGTCTAGGGATGCTGTGTGGGTTATTAAATTCAAACACGATCCTCCTAAGTAGATAGGTAGGTGTTGACAAGGTTTTAGCAAATGATTACAAAATATCCCCAAATTAACAACCGCATGGGCCCCGGTGAGCATGTTATTGGTACACACGTGACGTCTAGAGATGCTGCGCGGGTCAACAAGTGAATTCTTATTCGAACTCGATCCTTATATACGGGTCAATAGGAGTCGTCAGGGTTCGAACCTTCAAACAAATATACGATTGTGGTGACCAGTGTATTTGTTTTAATACATTCATATTAGGCCTTCAAGGCTTATGAACATGAGAATTCACTAATAAAGACATAAAACTCATAAAACCTGATCCTCTATCGACCAATAGCCAGAGCCGATAAGGTTCAATCCAAAAAATGGAAATGCCCCAAAACACCCCGATGATGACCTTGTTGAATGCTAATATCAACCGGAGTGGTACATTCCAAGTATTTCAAATTACCACTCCAAATACCTAAAAATCTAAATTTCCAAAAAATCATCAAAATCCAAAAATATTTAAAATTAAAATAAATCCATCAACACTTAAAGAAAAATCCATCCACCCTCCGCAACAATTTGCCATCAAAATTTATTAGGATCAATTCTCAAAAATATTACTTCAGCTCACAAAGAGCTAAATGCCTAGTCAAAAATATTACTAGGATCAATTCTCAATAAATCTCTTGCCAGTAAGGACATGGTACGTGTCCTCTAACCGATAATTTTGCCACCAAATGGCACCGCAGGATAAATGGTTATGACTCAGGGCCCTCTGAATTGAGTGGTTTTGCCACCCAATGGCACCACGAAATACCGGTTATGGCCAGCGCCGTTACGTTTCTTATTGGCATTAAATCCTTGATATATTAATCAATAGGATAAGATTGATGGGGTGCAAAGCACTCTGTTAACTAAGGTGAATTTAAATTTGTCCTATCAGGTAAATACACATCCCAGGTCTACAAGGTACCCTTGAACGAAGCAACCCA
>NW_021600317.1:0-4321 GCF_001605985.2 Dendrobium catenatum
TTGATTGTCCCTCTTAATCATTACTCTAATCCCGAAGGCCAACACAATAGGAACAAAATTCTATAGTGTTATCCCATACTAGTGTATCTAGAGCATGGGTTTTCTTTGAGCATTATAATTTCTTCAAACTAAGTGCGCGTGATACACGACTCAGCTAATTAAGGCCAGGAATGCAATGTCAGCATAAGGGGCAAGGTGGGTGGTGCACACCATGAGGTGGATGGACTGACCTAACCCGAGGTCTAACTATGATCTTTTTAACTATAATAATATAAAATATACACTATTAGAGATGGAATTATCTTAGCTGCTTGAATCAGACTTTCCCTACAATGGATCCTCATTAAGGGATTTAGATTACACCTTCAAAATATACTCAATAAGAGATTTAGATTATACTTAATCCAATTACCAGACTCAAAGACCCTGCTGTTCTTATTTATTGTCACTACCTCCCCACATCAGGATTGGGCAATTTGCATGTCTGTTGCCTTAATTGGATATGGTAACCATCTCTAAGGATCCAATCCTACCATAAAAAGTTGATAGGTCGGATATTTGAATGATGTATCATCGGTATAAGGGCCATGTAATCCAACGAGTTATCATAAATTATCAGTGCAACAGGCATAAGCGTGCATCAACCTTTTACCTAATAAATGCATCCCTTCTAGAAGTCGGGGTTTTGTTGCATGTATTAGCTCTAGAATTTCTATGGTTATTGGAGTAGAATGTACCATCAAACAAACTAGAACTAATTTAATAAGCCATCCACAATTTCACAGTCTGAATAGTTTATACTTACAGATGTATGGATTAATCTTTGGGACAAGCATATGACTATTGGCAGGATCAACCAGGTAGCACAACCTCGACACAACTATGATCTCAACCAAGCACCAATAATAATATAGATGGTGGGAGAGGAAAGTACCAAATTCACATAGAGGATAAGGAAACATCACCTTTTAATTAACTGACTTGAGCAAGGTGCCCATGGGTCTAAGGGCATTTTCTTGAATGAGCCACACTTGCAACAATATAATTAAATTCAAAGTCAACTGCCTAAGCATAAAGATTATCATGTTATGACACCCTTAGAAAGGGTGGGGTACGTCTCATTCTATAATGCACTCTCCATATGTTGAACAAGAATACATAGATTAACCATAAAGCATTTCTAATAATTAATGCTAAAAATAAAGGGATTCGCATCACAAGCAACAATCATGGTGTCTTGTTTGATCTTCATAAAAATATAAGGACCATAGAAATTAAAGGACTATTAAATTGATGGTTGGAACACAAAGTAACCACCAATCAATTGAAGCAGAGTCTATGATAACTCATGTGCCAAATTGGCACTTCCACATCAATTAACCCATAGGCACCACCCAATATTGAAGTGTAAGCCAACTCTGAAAACTAGAAAAGCAAAGGGTTAAGGTAATGATGTGGATGGCAAGCTCTCATAAGGTATATATAGTAGTTAAGTTTGGACCAGATGAAAATCCATGTAACATGTAAAATACTAAGCAACCTATGGAGCATATACACCAATAATGCAAATGATAACATGGACCTTGGCACAAATATTTAATCTTTCACATCCAACAACAAAAAATGAGCATAGGATTGCTTCATTTAATCACAAGAACATTCCATACAATATGCATCGAGATTCAATATAGAAACATCTAGTATAAAGAAAAAAATCAGGCTAAGAATTAGACATAAATAAATGCATCAAAGGCAAGTGTTTCATCTCTTGTATGATATTGATAGAAAGCCAAAATTCACATGCAATTAATAAGCCTTTGTAAGTTCACACTATGAATAATAACGCAAATGCTAAGACATGCAAGTTTGGCAAGAAAAAAAATTCCTTACCCCCCTACACGTTCATCTTCCCTCTGATAGGAAGGCATGGCTAATAACACCTAAAATGTTAGTGCAGATCAAAAAGGCCCAACAAGCTTACCATGTTTTTTTGCCATAAAAAATGTATTTTTTACTTATACATGCACAAATGAGTTCCCAGCTAGCCATCTTGAAGCCAAAACATCTTAAATTATATACTTATAAGTATATTTATAAGGAGACCTTCATATGCTCTAAGCCTCAGTGACACCAGTCTTATAAAATTAAATAAGGTCCTCAACTTTCATGATCTAGATGTATTACTACCTCTTCCAGGAATTAACTTAACAGAAAGATGATGGGTGTTTCCCATCAAAGCCAAAGATACATCTTGGACTTTCATTGTCAACCCTCAAGGTGTTCATCTTGATTGAATGGACACTGCCGGCACTATTTCCCTGGGTGTCCTTCTACATGTCAGTATCAAAATTGGTCGCCCTGAGAGCACATTCATCAAGACATAAAATGCTAACCTATATATATTGTAGTGCCATACCTCTAACCCAATTTCCTCATGTACAAAGCTAGCCCACCGCTATTCATATAACCCTTAACCACCACCATTTGAATGTCTATAGCAACTAAATACTTAGCATAGATTGGGTTATAAACAACCTTCAAATGCGAGGCCATTTAAGCTTTTGGTGCTACACCTCTATCGCCACCACCTTTAGGACCCACCACTCTGACTTGGTAGCCCCAAGGCTACCACCACCCGCACGCCTTACCCAACCAAGACATTACTCTCCATAAAGGAGCCCTTGCCCCCTCCCCCCCCACCTGAGGCTCATTCTTAGACTTTCTCGCACTGCGCTTACCAGGATATTGGACCTCACCGCCCTTACCACTGTTGGAACCACCTGTAAACCACTACCTCTCCTTGTCACCACACCAAACTGCACCATCTACCCCACCCTCACCTGAGTAGTGTTGTGACCTTCTGTAACCCACCTGCACCATAAGCTCTCACTACATAGGAAAGAGAACAAGAAAGGGAAATGAAGAACCTCCTCCCAAAAGTTTTTTGGTTCCTTGAAAAATATATTGTTTAGCGAGGGCCAACCAAAAAAATGCCAAACTCTCTACAAAAAGATTGGAGAGGCGTGAACCAAAAGCCAAAATAAAAATAGCAACAAAAAAAGTAAAAACTAAAAAAGAATCAGCAAGCTGTAGCAAGAAGGAAGCACCAATTTACCTGATGCAAGATTGCAGGCGAGGATAAGGGGAGGTCTAATCAAGGGGAAATGGCCAAAGAAGTTTAAACACATTTCAAGAAAGCAAAGGAGCATCCTAATGCTTCCAATAGCCTTGCCCAAGCCCAATCTGCCATTCTACATCCTGAAAAAAGAAGGCGCCACATCATTCACTCAAGGAAATAACATCCACAAGAGAGAGTCTTCAAGCCCCTTCTTCCTTTTCTAGGGGAAGGGCTATGAAAAAGCCCTAGAGAAGCTCCTTTTTGTTCACTTTCCCCTTAGAATGGGGTTTCTTTTGTTTAGAAAGGTCCAGTACTAGTAGAGGGGGGCTCCACTGGAGTAGCCCGGGAAGCCTTGAAGGTGACCGCAACAGATGAGGAACATAAGGAAGAAGTTTAATCCTTAGAGGCTAGAGACTTTTGAGGGCGGTGCTTGCACTTGATAATGTTCCAGTCCCCAAGATCCTTATTATACTTTGGCAGTTAAGCAGGAGATATAGAGTTTGGCTAATATTTTGAGGCCTTGGAGTTGTGCCCAGGGGTAGGTTTAGGAGAGGGCCCATGAGGCTGAGCTGAAGCACCTACGAGGGATGGGTCAGAGGGGCAGGCGGCTCTGTCTAAGTAAGGTGGCCCGTGCTGATGGAGAAAAGTGCCCATTGGAAGAAGGAGGATTTATTCAATCAAAGGGGCACTTATCCATGGTATGGGTGACAAGCTTGCAAGCAAAGAAGAAGTTAAAAAGACACTCGTACTCAATCTTTTGAAAAAAACATTCCCCACACCCTTTTAATCCAAATATCGGGGAAAAGGGTTTTGGAAAGATCTATCCAAACAAACATTCATACAAATGATTACTAGCCCCATAAACTGGTGTGGTAGTCTAGCAAGAGAGGCTCACCAATAAAATTGGCCTTACGGGTCAGGTTAAAAACATCCCAATGCAGTAGGGGGAGCCAAACCCAAATTGTAGAGTAAAGGATAGCCAAAGAATTAGTGGCATGATCAGGGGTCCAGCAGACCATTCCAAGAAAGTTATTAGAAATGATCCAAGGGCTTCCTTGAAGGATCGCATCGTGAACCACAAAAGAATGAAAAATACAGATGAAGGAGGCTAGTTAGATAGTGACCAATAGAAACTCACCAAATTGGTACAACTACCTCTTGAGTTTAGAGTTGAATTTTGCATTTGCATTCATCTAAAATCGG
>NW_021600318.1:0-253 GCF_001605985.2 Dendrobium catenatum
ATGAACAAATTTGAATTAATGAGAGCAAGTTGCAGTTAGAGAAGATAAATTTAACCATAAAGGAAAGTCATGAGATATCTGATAGTGCTTGAAATGTATCATCATATGAAAGTGAATCAATAAATGATGAGTTAACATAAGGTAATTTTTTTGACATTTTTTTTATTATTGCTGCACAACATTTAGTTAATTGCTGCATTATTTTATAATATATTTTTGTTATAATTCATGTTTCAAATATTTCTTATTTTTT
>NW_021600319.1:0-802 GCF_001605985.2 Dendrobium catenatum
CTCAAGGTGCTAAAGGTGTTGAAAGCTAGAGGTTTTATGAATATGTGTGCCAATTGATCTCCTGTAGCGATGTGATGTAATTATATATCTCCTTTAGCGACGTGATCTCTAATGAAATGGTGTATAATGTCTATGTGTTTCATTTGAGAGTGTTGAATTGAAACTTTAATTACATCCAGTGAACGTATGCTCCTCTACGTTCGGTTTTAGACAAAAATAGCGCAATACCAAGTTTTTTGAAAAAACTCGGTATAACTCGGTACTCGGTATTGCGCTGTTTTGGTCAAAAATCGAACGTAGAGGAGCGTACGTTCACTGGATAAAATAAAAGTTCATTGAATTGGGTTCTTAGAGATATAATTTGCACTTGTGTTGTCACACATGATCGAGATGGTTCCAACAGATAGACCAAGATCAAGAATTTGTTGTTTTAACCATAGTACCTGTGCAACACAACTTCCTACTACAATATACTCTGCCTCTGCTGTGGAAAGTGCTACTGAGTTTTGTTTCCTACCAGACCATGAAACTAATGATTGTCCTACAAATTGCCAGGTACCAGAGATGATTTTTCTAACTATCCTACATCCTACAAAATCAGAATCTGAGTAACCTAAGATTTCAAAGGAAGTGATGTGCCTAGAATACCAAATTCCTAAGTTTGGGGTGCCTAGTAGATATCTAAGAATTCTTTTGAAACCAGTTAAGTGAGACTCTTTAGGATCGGCTTGGAAATGGGCACAAAGGCACACACTAAACATTATATCTGGTCTACTGGTAGTCAGGTAAAGAAGGGATCCAA
>NW_021600320.1:0-636 GCF_001605985.2 Dendrobium catenatum
ATCTGATATGCTTGCTTCTTAAAATATAAATTGGAAAGTTTGGTGGAAAATGGATTAAGTGTAATGTTAACATGTCTGAGATCAACAAGAATTCAGGAATTTTGTATAGTTAATGGAAGAAACATTGAGAGGAAGTTTTAGGAGCACCATAATGGAAAGGGATTGTCGAGTGCTTGAACTGAATTTTTAATGAAAACCTAGAGTCATAACGTTCTGTGGAATTATCCAAGAGTCCAATACTTTTTGCAGATTCACTTGGTAAATAAAGAACCCTTGGTTTATTATGCTCTTAAATACTTATATAGAAGTTTAGATGGGCGAAGAGAAAATTTTCCCGTTTAAAGGATTTTGATTGTCTTTATTATGTACATATGAGTTTTATTGACAGTGATAAACTAGACTCAAAATCTCTAGTGTTATTTCTTTTTATATGGAGTAAAGATTTTACTATTGATTTTGAGATGATCAATGAAAAATCATTAGAAGCAGTAAGTCATATTTTCAAATTGATGTGTACTAAGTCGGGTTTAATAATGTGAGGTCATACCTCCATAGGTTAACGTATTGAACTTAAAGAGATTTCTGAAGATGATGCAGATGAAATTAATCTGGTGATTCAAAATATTGAGACAAAGC
>NW_021600321.1:0-1283 GCF_001605985.2 Dendrobium catenatum
TAAAACACCTGCTTCTACTGAATGTTGATCATGTATCCCATCATCCTTGACAATTTCAAGTACTTCGATCACAGAAGCATACATTTTTCTTAGACTGATTAATGTTTGAAAATGCGAGCTCCAACGAGTGTCACCAGCACGATGCAAGTTAGTTTCTTGATTCAAACCTCGACCACTAATTAACTCTCCACTTGTTAAATGAAAAACTATTTTATCATGTTGAATAGCTTTTAGGGTATCGTTTCTCTTACATGAAGCTCCAACTGTATTGACAATCCTTGAAGTGATCTCAAACAAATGTTTTACTTGCCAATGATTTTTTGCAATAGAAACCAAACATAATTGAAGCTGATGAGCAAAACAATGAATATAGATTGCCTGAGGATTATCTTTCAGAATTAATGCTTTCAAACCATTAAACTCACCCCTCATATTAGATGCTCCATCATAGCCTTGTCCACGTATTCTGTATATGCTTAATGAATGTTTTGCAAGAACCGCTTCAATTGATGCCTTGAGTGCTAATGCGTTTGTTGAAGATACATGACAAATACCAATGAATCTCTCAATTACCTGGCCCAATTTGTCTACATATCTTACTGCAATAGCTAATTGTTCTTTCATAGAAACATCGCGAGACTCATCAACTAGAATAGTGAAGTAAGAATCATCCAAATCTTTCATGATTACAGCCAAGGTTTCAGCAGCCATAACACTGCAAATCTCTTTTTGTACTTTTGGTGCAATCAACTTTAACTTCGCACTTGCATTTTCAAATGTCACCTTTTTAATCTCTTCATTATGATCTGCAAGAAATTGAAATAATTTTATGTAATTTCCTTGATTATTCGAGCTAGATGACTCATCATGCCCACGAAAAGATAGCCCTTGGCGAATGAGGAATCGTACACAATCAACAGCTGCAGTTAACATGATGCGATATTCCTTTTTATTCTTGTCTTCCTTGCTCGACCATAAATCAGGAATGCTCTCCTCTTGATGCTTCATTAAAGACTCACATTTCTGTCTTGCCTTGTTGTGTGCACTGTTGTGATCTCCAACATGACTCAACAGCTTCTCTTTATGCTTCCAGTTCTTAAAACCCTCACCAACAAATATATCTCCACTACCTCGGCTAGTATTAACTTGCTCTTGAGGCTTAAACAAGTAGCAATAAAGACAAAATACTGCATCTTTCTGTATACTATATTCAATCCAATCAGGAAAGTCTTCAAACTATTTTGAATTAAATCTACGTGCAATATTTCCTATCCTTGTTTGAG
>NW_021600322.1:0-238 GCF_001605985.2 Dendrobium catenatum
AAATCTTAAATTCCAAGATGAAAATTTTTTTGAAGGCATTGTTTTACTGGAGCAAAGCTAAACATAAAAGTTTATTTCAATTGAAGGAGTCCTTGTTATAGGAAATTGAGAAGCTGCAAACTAAAGAAGCTAATGATGGAGGGTTTTCAGAGGAAGATAGCTTGGTTCTCAAAGTAATAGTGGGGGAACTCAATTCTACTTTAGCACGGTTGCATACATGGTGGAGACAAAAGGCCAA
>NW_021600323.1:0-459 GCF_001605985.2 Dendrobium catenatum
GAATGTCGTCGGCAACCATACCGAGGTATTCTTCTTCTTCTTCGCTCTCCTCGTCCACTCCACCCAACGCCATCAGTCCCGTCATTCTCCCACCGTTATTAATGATTACCCTACGCTTGAACTTCCGCTCCGGTGGCGCAAACCACCTCCGCTCAAGCACGCCAAATGCCGTTCAGATCTGCTCGCACGCCCAATGTCCTGCGTCGGAGCTTATTCCGATTTCGCTTCCGATTCCTTCCGCCATCTAGAGCATGTCCAGCAGGTCTTTGATTCGCAAAGCAGAATAAGACATAATTTGGCTATTTCGACTGATGTAGTGGATCGTCGGGGGAATCGACCTACAAGAAGGATTTCGCTTCCAATCCAGGGAAGAAGAGAAACAAAGCTTCAAAGCTTTAAAAAGTCATAATAATCTTCAATGCCTTTCCCTACTACAATGCATACATATATAACCCATCT
>NW_021600324.1:0-847 GCF_001605985.2 Dendrobium catenatum
AAATTATTTATAAATTATTATTATTATTATTATTGGTCCCTTGGTTTCAAATTCATAGAGGGAGGCTAGTGAAATAATAGAATTGCATAATTGCCTCAATGAATGTACTATTAATGAGTGACTTACTAAAACTTTCAATTTTAAAATATTATGTCTGGATAAACTATAAGTGCTTAAATCACACTATCAATATGTAAGTAATTTGTGCTATCTTTCTTTAAAAATATTGCTTACTCAAATAGGCATTTCATATTTATGTGAATTATTTGTTTTCATTCTTATTAGCATTTCATATTCATTATAGATCCTTAATACAAACGCTTAAGATGAATATTAAATTGTTGCCTAGGGTTTTTTAAAAATTAACTACATAAAACATGAGATTAAATAAAATCATACAATACATTATATGGCACACTAGGCCCAATGCTTATAAAATGAAAATTTCAGGAAGTTCTAACATTACTCCAAACTTCAATATATCAAATTTGATTTATTTCAAGAACTTGCAATTAATAATGTTGATTCTTCTTTCTTTTCATCAGCTCATAAATTCACACAACATCTTACTAGGCATATCTAGACATATTACACTATAAGTAATCTTATACGTATTATTGCGTCCAATATTGATGGTGCATATCATAAGTTCCACATGCTTCGGGATGGCAGACTAATGATAGTTTATTAATTACCCTACACAAAGCACTTCATTTTTGCTTGCCAAATATCAAATATTTAATTCATCAGAGCCAAATTTTTTCAGTCTATATAAAATGATATAAATCCGAAAGTATTAATCATTTGAAATAAAAATCATGTGATGATATTATTTTAATTGTCTCTA
>NW_021600325.1:0-336 GCF_001605985.2 Dendrobium catenatum
GATAAGTCCCACAGTAGCTTCCGCTTCCCTTCCAGGCTACTTCATGGCTTCCTTCTTCCCCATGGAGATGGCAGGCGCCACAAGAACTGATCATATTCCACTGGACCGGGCTGTCGTAGCTTCAAGGAACCACCGCGAGGCAGAGAAAAGACGACGGGAGCGGATCAAATCCCATCTTGATCGCCTTCGCGCCATCCTTTCCTGTGATCCCAAGGTTTGTGTTTATAAAGCCAGCGATTTTTTCTGTCATGGATCAATCGGGACTGGTGGCTATTACTTTCTATGATATTTCAATACTCTTTTATTGTAAGTTCCGTCATATAGTAGGGGAGAGTC
>NW_021600326.1:0-200 GCF_001605985.2 Dendrobium catenatum
GATTGGTTGATTGATTCGTCGGATAATGAAGCGCAATTTAATTGTGATGATTCTGATTCTGATTTTTCCCTTGTTCGCTCTACCAATGTTGCTACTAGAGGAAAATTTTGGATGAGAGGTAGACGTAAAAGGTGATTTTGCGTGGCGTTTTGTTGTTGTTTCACTGTTTGGCTTCGGTTTTCATTTGGCTTTACTGTTCG
>NW_021600327.1:0-1722 GCF_001605985.2 Dendrobium catenatum
TATTTGAACAGACAACATGAGCAAAAATTGAATAATACACAGTTACCTCTAAAAACCACATGATGTGGCCATAGAAAACATGTTCTTAGATGATTGCAATAGGTACCATAATAAGTACTGTCAATGTAAGGAAATGTTTAATTCCGAAATTGAGTTTAGTAAATTTCCAAAATTGAGGTTAAGTAAATTCGCAAGCTAATTAAAAGCTGAATTATCAAAATTGGTCATAATCAGTGCTGGCTAATCAATCAATGGACCTAATTGAACCAATTATAATCAGTAGTGTCAATGTAAGGTGGAAATATTTAATCCCAAAATTGAGATTAAGTAAATTCGTAGGCTAATTAAACTGAATTATCAAAATTGGTCATAATTAGTGCTGGATAATTAATCAACAGGTCCAATTGAGCCAATTATAACTTTCATGTCTCAAAATTAGAGTTAATAAGGCTTGCATAGTTTTTATTGGCATAATTAAATTAGAACGCTAATTATTGAAATAAAGGTTGGCTTAGAGGCTGGTCAAGATTGTTCCTCATGAAACTTTACAAATTTCAGAAGGAGCACCTTATCAAGAAGTTCTTAGATCATAGATTTCACTAATACATATATGATGCAACCTAAATTCCTAAACCTTTTAGGAGAACACTTGGGCATGCAACTAAAAAAATAACTTCCTTTCAATAACACAAACACAAACAGAAATTGACTTGGTAGAAACAAACGTTAGAAACTGGTTAGGAAATCATGTAGGAAAGAATGACACAAAGCATGTAAACAATAATAACCCTCAAAACAGCCACGAATGGTCACCTCACATGCAATACACAAAACTACGAAAAAGTGCTCAAAGGAAAGATCTAACCAATAATCCAACACTGAAACTTGATCCGGCATAAGTCTGCACTCAGAAAAATACCAACAGAGCATGGTAACAACACCACCTCACAACTCACAAAGTTTAGAGAAGAAAAATACATGTGGAAGGAAAATCATGGAGGGAAGAAGTAGAAAGAAGACCGAGAGGAAATAATATGGAATAGGGAGAAGACTGGCTCGCAAGCCACGAAGGAACCCGTAGGTTGAATTATTTCATCAAAAACTCTTTTTTACAATAGAGAATCGACCACTTTATATAGGGGAAGGAGGGGAAAGAGTGTATAATTGTTCAATTAAATGAGCCAATAAAAGCAATCCAAATCAGCTCTCAAAGGAGAAGCCGAATCATCAATCATAGGAAATAGCAAAAGGGGAAAACCGAACAACCAAAGGGAAAGAGTAAGAATCCCAAGCAGCCATTATTAAGCAAGAGGAAATCCGAACAACCAAAAGGGAGAGAGAAGAATCTCAAGCAGCCATAAAGCAAGGGAAAAAATGGGCAAAGCCCAAAAAGAAAAAAATAGCCCACAACTAAATACTCAACTAGCCAACAAGGAGCAAGGAAGCAAGATCAAACTCAAATAAAAAGTAAATGTTTTGAACCAACCCGAGAGCACCAAACCAAGCATGAACCTTGGTTGTTTTCCATCATAGGTAATTGATGTAGACACACAAGAAGAAACTGACGCAATAGATAGAACTTAAAACAAACTTTATTAAATTTAAAGCAAACAACTAAAACTTGACAAACACAACAAGAAATACTAAGAGATTTTAAAGAAATTAAAAAAAAACGCTATCCTCAAACAACCGTCAGAGCGGGTTCCTCACATGCATCGAGTA
>NW_021600328.1:0-303 GCF_001605985.2 Dendrobium catenatum
AGAGAGAGAGAGAGAGAGAGAGGGAGAGAAGGAGGTAGATTGAGAGAGGGGGAGGGAGGGAGAGTAGAGGGAGGGTGGGAGAGAGAGAGGAAGAGGGAGAGGGAAATAGAGAGGGAGGGAGATTGAGAGAGAGAGAGAGAGAGAGAGAGAGAGAGAGAGAGAGAGAGAGAGAGAGAGGGAGAGACGGGAGAGAGAGAGGTTGGACGGGTGGGAGAGGGAGATAGGAATAGGAAGAGGGAGATAGAGAGAGGGAGGGAGGGTGGGAGATAGAGAGGGAGGGAGGAAGAGAGAGAGGGAGGGAGA
>NW_021600329.1:0-258 GCF_001605985.2 Dendrobium catenatum
ATCACAAAAAAGAGGAGGAAACCAGAAAAGAAAAAAATAATATAAAAATACAAAGAAAGCAAACAACATCACAGAAAATGACACAAGAAAAACAAACAACAAGTACGATGGGCCCTGATCATCAAAAGGCGGTGGTGGTGGCGGTTGAAAGAAGCTAGAAATAGTAGTGAAATTCTCCCCAAACCAGGTCATGTCCTGGTTGTGCTGCTGCTGGTGGTGAATCACATAAGAAACAAATCTAGCAACATCTTCTACATC
>NW_021600330.1:0-209 GCF_001605985.2 Dendrobium catenatum
TTTCAAGATTAGATTAATTTAAATTTTTCATCAACCAATTTGTGGCGTTGAACCATCAAACTTGAGGAATCAGGAATCCTTAGAACACTTAGCCCCGCAGTCCGAAGTAGTCCATCCTAAAAACTTGGTTGATATAATTGGATTAATAATTTTAGTTTGGTTAAATAATTAAGAATCATTTAACTTTAAGATTTAACACTTCTTTGAAT
>NW_021600331.1:0-343 GCF_001605985.2 Dendrobium catenatum
CATGCAACCCACACCAATTTACACGGGCCAACACTTACTTCTAATTACGAAATCACCCAGCAAAATAGCAACAAAGAAATAATTGCTATGACGAAGTTAATAAGGAAATGAGAAGTGTGTTGAAAATGCATGTCTCTTGATATGGATGTCAAAAAAATGGCCCAATATGTCAACTTGACCAAAAAAAAATTTAGATTTGGACTGAGCTGTTTGATAAACATGTTGAATTTTTCTAACCCGATTATTAAACTGATTCTAATTTGACTGACCTGTGAAATCATTTTGATCCGAAATGACCGGTTAAGTTTTTTTTTTTTCCGTTTTTTTGCTTTTGGTTATAATC
>NW_021600332.1:0-239 GCF_001605985.2 Dendrobium catenatum
TAAAAATCTCCTCATAGTGCTATCGACGACTCCCTCAATGCTTTATTAAGGCCTTCAACCTGCTACTTAATTGATGTCCCCTTCGTAATGCGAAATAGTCCTTAGCTTTGCTGAGTTACTTCTCAATAAATCCTGATATGGAGCATTTTAATATGCTGGCACAACTTATCACTATTACCTCCCCCACTCGTATTAACATATTTTTTTTTTTTTTTATCTTTCTGTTATGATAGTAGTGT
>NW_021600333.1:0-346 GCF_001605985.2 Dendrobium catenatum
CGGCTTCTACGGGCTGTTCATCATAATCATCAGCCTTGTATGTCTCTTTAGCGCCACCATCATCGGATTCAATTTCTATGCATGTAATTGTCCGACAAGTATCTTTCCGGAGAAATTTTTGCTTGATGAATCCAATACCTTTATATGTATCTGTATCCTTCTGCCGTAATGGACGCGGATTCCTTCCATACCAGAGGCCCAAGCTTGTACGAAGTTGTCTTTTGGTAGTAGGGATATTGACTTACTTTCGTAGCATTCTCTGAATATTTTTAGTATTGAATTTAGGTAGGCTTGTATGAAATAATTTTTCGGAGTCGAGGAGCATGCAATCCCAGTCATGATTCTC
>NW_021600334.1:0-286 GCF_001605985.2 Dendrobium catenatum
GGGATGGAATGGCTCAACCGACGTTCTCCCCCCCCCTCAGAACCGCACGTGCGAGTTCCCCCGCATACGGCTCAAGTGGCGAAGGCCCTTTCCTTCGCGCTTGGTAAGCGCTTCGCTGTAGCCAAGCTTACTGCTAGCCTATTGGCTAGAGCCAAGCTTCGACCGCGACTGCTCGTCGCTTCTGGCCGCCTTCTTCCGTCACCCGAGATCCAAGTCAGCACCGGCAAAGATCTCTTGATTCCTCGCGGCCGGGCCGGCTTGGAAGCAAGCTACCTCCTATCTCACC
>NW_021600335.1:0-205 GCF_001605985.2 Dendrobium catenatum
CCTATAGTTAATTACCCCTCCCGATCACGAGAGAGAAATTTTGATTAAGGCTAGTCGTCGACCAGATACGTAGAATATACGTGTTATCTGGTATATAGTAGCAGCATGAATTTAGATTTGGATATTGTGTTTGAATTTGGGTATTTAAAAAGTTTAGAAAATTTGGAGATTTGAGAAATTTGATATTTAAAATAGAAATTGCACC
>NW_021600336.1:0-206 GCF_001605985.2 Dendrobium catenatum
GTCTTCGACCTGACTGTTCCGTATCTTTACACATGTATTCTATCATTCCTATTTCTCTCTCTCTCTCTCTCTCTCTCTCTCTCTCTCTCTTTGAGTGAAGTTTCAAATTTTATTCTTTTAAGATTCACAAATTTATTTCTAATCAGTACGCTACGTATTCGAACAAGTTTCTATTTTACTTAGGAGGAAGAGCGGAGGTAGGAGCT
>NW_021600337.1:0-243 GCF_001605985.2 Dendrobium catenatum
AACTTTTTAAATAAAGACAAACATAAAAACAAACACTAAAAATAAAAACTAACACAACAAAACATTTAGAACACACAGGAGTACAACAAAAATAAAGAAGTTCATCTCTCATTCTCTACTGTTCTGGAGGAGGAGGAGGAATGCCGCCAAAAAGGTTGAAATAGGAGGCCATCAACATTACATTGGTATTAATTTAATGTACTTCTTTTCTAATGCTACCAATGTCTTGTTGTTGCTGCATAA
>NW_021600338.1:0-323 GCF_001605985.2 Dendrobium catenatum
CCTTAGGATCAAAATTCCAAACTTGACCTTTCAATTCGATCAACGCCAATATGTGCAATAGAACATCATTCTATTACACATATTGGGGGTCTATTTGTTGACCTCATTTTTTTATGAGGTCACTAGGGACCCACCCAGACTCCAGATCAATCCTAACCCTACTTCAATCTAGACTCCATATCCTAGAATCTACCTTGACCCTAGGATTCTTCCAGATCAATCTAAAAACTAGGATTCTCCAAGATTTAGACCTTATGATCTATTCTAGGTCCTAGGATTTTTTTTTTAAACTCCAGGCCTTATGATTCATCTAGGTCCTAAGA
>NW_021600339.1:0-287 GCF_001605985.2 Dendrobium catenatum
AGAAAGAAGGCAGTGCCGACTCTTCCCAAAGCGCCGATCATTCCAAAAGAAAAGAGATATGTACCTCATCTTGGGAGTGACACGGATGAAGACGATGTTACCCCTGCTAAATCTCAAAGAGTGTGTCAGTCAATGGATGAATGGAGTAGGCAAGTTGAATTTTCAAATGATGATTATGACTATGACTTTATTTATATGAACACGGTGCAGGATGTGTTCTCCAGAAGAATAGACAGCCTATCAATTTCAAATAGTGTACTCGTAGTCACGCGTGTTCCCTTACAACA
>NW_021600340.1:0-768 GCF_001605985.2 Dendrobium catenatum
ATAATAATTAACATTATAATTTATTATTACTTTTATTATAATTATAATAGTTATTTACTCATTACTATTTCAAGAAAACAGAAATAAAGAACTTGTTTGGATGTGGGCTTGTTCATGGGAGACGTGAACGTGGCTAGGAAGTCTTGCTCGTGTGAAGTGCTGTGAGCAGGCTAAGAAGCTCCCCTTGTTCGTTCGATCTTGGATACGCCCACAAGCAGGTGGGCTAGAAGGAGGCACAGGACCTGCTTACGGCAATAGAGACTATATCGGGGTTAATATGCCGTGCGGCTAGGGAGGCTGATTGGGTTGCTAGTTTGAGAGTAAGAAGCCGGAGAGTCGAACGGGATTGAAGGAAGCAGCGGTTATATGTGAGGGAGGCGGCAGCTTGGCCGATTCTTGCATTATGGTAGGTCACAAACGAACGACAGATCGAGGGGTCCGATTGTGTGTAGGAAAAGGGAGGAGGCTGACATGCGGTATGGGTACCGCTGTTCAGTCGATTGAGAGGTCGACGGGTGGACGTGTTGGTCTTGCTTGCATGAGAAAAGCCAACGACGGATGTCAAAGCCGATTTGTTTACAGGATTCAGATGGGGATCGCCAAAGCAAGAGAGAACTGAATCTTTTAATTGCAAGTGAGCATAGAGCATAACCCTTGTTCGGTTCTTCATAATTTTATATGAGTCTTTCCTTAACAACATGTGTGTTCGGTTATGAGATCATGCAGGTAGTGGAAGCATGGGTCAGTTAAGCCGGCGGTTTGAGGTAA
>NW_021600341.1:0-255 GCF_001605985.2 Dendrobium catenatum
TCAAGAAAGATAGATATCATGGATTTTTTTCTTGCTTTGAATTAGAAAATAATGACAGGAAATAATTAATGATTATGAGTAAAAGGCAAATAGAAAACAACATTTTATCGATGATTGCAGTCCAATGCACAATATGAGGAAACTAAGTTTAACAATCAATCACAAATCATAGTTTATGAAAGAAGCTAGTAAATATGATGATTTAAATCTATGATTACTATTTTACAAAATAAAGAACATTTCACTTCTATTTGA
>NW_021600342.1:0-371 GCF_001605985.2 Dendrobium catenatum
GACAGTGGCAGAGTATCGTGATCGGTTTGAGTATTTGACCAGCAGACTGGATCAGCTCTCAGAAACAGTGTTAGAAGGAAACTTTATGAAGGGGCTGAAAGCAGAGATCCGGGCAGCAGTTCGGGCGATGAGGCCATGAGACCTTGGAGAGGCCATGGAGCTAGCTCAGCTGGTGGAGGATCAGAAGCATCTGGAGAAGGGGATTAGGGGAAGCAATTCTGGGGGATCTTACAGAATGACCACTACTTTCTTAGCTTCAAAGGCACCGGCAACAGGGGGGTTGAGGGAAATACCCAAAGAGAGAACTGGAGGGGGAAATTTCAAAAGGCTAACCGAGAAGGAGATACAGGAGAAGAGGGCAAAGGGGTTGT
>NW_021600343.1:0-3075 GCF_001605985.2 Dendrobium catenatum
AACCCTCCACCTTTAAAAACAAATGATCTTTCCTTCCAACTTTCCAAAATACACGAGCCACTTCTTCTTCTACTCCCAAACACACTTACATTAAACTTCTTTTACCGATTTCGGCAATATTTTCTTTAAAATGAATTGCGACAAGATAAATACCACAAATAAATATGAAACCTAAAACCTACATAGCCACTCATTTATATATATTGAGATGCATAGAATTGAATTTGTATGTGATATCAAAACATAACTATATATATAGATTTTCAAGTATAATCATAATTTACACTATCACTTATTAAATTCGAGACAAACTCCAAATATATGACAAACAATGTATGATAAATTCATAGAGAATGATTTCGATATGAGTATAACATGTATCTTACTTTTCACAATTTTATTATTAAAAGAAGTATTATTATGTATATATGTAGGAAAGAAGGCAAGCATGTCATTAATTATTAAACTTCCATCAGTTCATTGGTTCATACAAAGTTGCATAATCCACTAATTAAAAAAAAAAATTATAAAACCGGCAAGCAAATCATGTTTAAAATTATATCTTTCTAAATGTCAAAAAAAAAAATGAACTATATTTTTAAACATTCACTAGGATATCTAGATTATGACGAAATTTACTGAATAAGATTCCATTTGACATCACGGCGATTAGGGATGAAAGCTACATGAAACTCTCATACTAAAATATTCACAAAAATTTTAGGTGATGATTGAACAAATTTATCAAACATAGCTATCAATTTCATAAATTACAATTAATCGAGAGAGTTAAATATTATTTTTTTTTTTAGATTTTTCTTTTATAAATAAATCTGTAGGTATATATATGCATTAGGAAATATATTTATAAATTTATACCTTCAACATGAGATCTGTATAACAACGGTGTCAAATAAAATCTTGATACAAACGAAATCATTTAGAACTTTCTTTTAGTGACATTCTATCGAATAATTGGTGTGCAAAAATTTATAAAAGATTACTTAAAGTGAATTAATATGAAGATTATTGTTTTCCAATTACACATCCACAATACATTATATATATATATATATATATAGTTGAAATCATCAGAAGAAAAATGGGATAGAAGAAGGGAAGATAGAGAAGAACAAAGAGAAAAGAAATGAGAAGTAGCAAACCTGTAGGTGAAAGGGATCGGTCAAGGACAGAATGAGAGGAGGAGAAACAACTGGAGCTTTTTTGCTTGTTTTGAATTCAGTGAGAGATGGATGCAAAGAGAAATTCATCCTTATCTTCACGCAAGAAAACAAGCAAGGAATTTCGTGTGAACTAGAGATGACGGGAGAGAGATCTCTTGGAATCGTTGCGAGCAAACTTGAAGGCGTGCGGGCTGGAGTTCGGCCTTGGAGTCGCGAATCGAGAGAGAGATGGGGCTTGCGAACGGCTGTGTGGGAGAAGGTTTCGTGCGACTGGGAGAGAGCAGGAGGCGAACTGGGCTAGAGGGGCTAGGGCTTCTGTGCGTGTTAGAGAGGAAAAAAGGGGGGATTGAAGACGCCAACTTGCGGGAATCGGGGCAGGGTGGTTTGTTAAGTATTTAGGTTAGAGAAGAGATACGGTCGGGAGTAATCGAGAATTTAAAGACTGGTTTTGAACCGTCCAGTAAAAACCACTTCTAACACTATTGGTTTGGCTCAATAACCGATCTTAAATCGTGTGCATTATTTTCAAATTTAGTTCCATTCAAATTGCATAGTTCAGGATTAATCACGATTAAGAGTTGAAATTTAGAGTGATTTGAACTGAATTAAGATTTAGATCGAATCGATATTAAGATTTGGGTGTGAATTTAAGCAGGGATTTTAAAGAAAGCGGATTTTAATTGTGATTAAAATTAAAAAAAGATTTATTAGGAAGAATTGGTGTTTTTGATTGGGTGAGTTGATTTAGCCCAATAATGTATCAATTTGATCGAAAATTAAATTAGATGAGTCGAGTCGACAAACGAAATCAAAAATCGAGCCTGATTTGGAGGTTGAGTGGATAGGTTCGAGTCAGATGCCTACGTCATTTGGGCGTCCACCTAAGAAGAAATCCTATGGGTTGTGACATCTACAACTAGGTAGGAAAAGACCTAGGTGCTAGAGATGAACCGAGGAACATTGACCTCGACTTAATGAAGCAGGTCAACAGTCCATATCTTTTTGCTTTAGTCATTGATTTGTTAGCACTAGACATGTGTTTGAGAATGTACCTTGGTGCATACTTTTTGTTGAATTATATTGTTCTTGATTGATAAGACTAGAGAGTTGGAGTTGAAGTCAACCTTGGATATGGAGAATCAAACATTTAGTCTATTATTTAATGCTTTGTCATGGTTGTTAGCACTAGACATTGCTAGAGATGTACCCTTGGTGCAAATGCTTTCTGTTGTGTATGGAATGAATAGTTCTTGTTGAATTAGCACTTAGAGAGAAGGAGTTGAAGGTAAGTTGGATTACATGGAGTGGTTTTTTCAATTGGTTAGATCAAAGGGTAATAATCAGAATACATTACTTCTGCTATATCTTTTTGCTTATGTAGTAGATGTTGTGAGGTTAGGTAGAATTAACCTGAGGTGAGAGATATGTAGTTGAGCGTTTGAATTGAATTAGTGGAGTAGCTGAGTCATATCCGTAATGTAGAGGTTAAAATGTCAGTTGGATAAAAGTGTAACACGTTTTGAAATATCGTGGTAAATTCTTTGTAACTAATTAATATTAATGAAAATGATTATATATAAATCCTATTTATATCATGATGTGTTTATAAATCTTAAATATCTAGGTATGAGAAATGTTAATTAACATAATGAAATATTAGCGTTAAATGAATGCTAGTATTATAAAAAATTGCAAAGAAGATAGAGAAATAGTGTATAGAAAGTAAATACTAGGAATTAAAAGAATCCGTTATATGGATTATTATGGTATTATCTCATTTCTTACTATGCATGCGGATTAACGTATTAAGAATGAATGATGAGCAGTTTATACAGTTAACAGATGAATTCCATCGAATGGCGAGTGAACGTTTTTCATTCTCTCCTTTTTT
>NW_021600344.1:0-1468 GCF_001605985.2 Dendrobium catenatum
TTATTTAATAAAATGTATAAATCCATTTTAACACCCTAACCCTAACCCTATCGCGAGAGAAGGAGATGGAGAGGAGAAAAAGAGGAGAGAGATTCAGAGGTCATAGCTAGGGTTTTGTCTGCGTGGCCATTTGAGAATTTTGTAGAACATGAGGTAGACTTATAAACATCTATCTCTAATTTTAATTTTAGTGATTTTAAAATAAGTAATAGAAAAAAATATTTTTCTTGGGTTTTATGATATTTTCACAATGTAAATATTTATATATTTAAGTAATGTATGCTTTAATCAGAACATTTTAACAATAAGAAATCAAATTTTTATTTATTTTTTAATGATTTATATGTGTATTAAACAAATGAAACAATTCTAATTTTCATATAAGTTTTTTAAAAGTCTTAAAGTATTGTTATAATAAATAACAACTAGAGCTATTTAATATCATCTATCAGTAATAATTAAGAAAATAGATTTTATAATTCAAAATATCAATGTGCACATCTATATTCATTTTCAAAAATCATATATAATATTCAGGATCTATACAATCGTTATATCTCTATCATGTCCTAAGTATAAAATAATAATTAAAATAAAAAGAACCTGAACCTGAAGAAATTATAACCAACCTCACACTCCTGATATCCTTTGTCCAAATCTAAAATCATTTAACCACATATAATGAGCTAAAAAACTCAACAGGTCGCCAAAAACTATAACTAAAATTTAAAGCACGGAGAATGAGCAATATGCATGTCAATAATCAAGTCATAACATTTACATTATATGATCTTTGAATCAGTACATAAATAGTAAAATTCAAATACAATAGTAGTATAATATATAAACATTAAAACACTATGGTACATAAGTTATTAAAACAGTAAACTAGTATGAGTCTGAAATCTATAAAACAGTCGTCGTATCTATAATATCAATTAGTACAAAAATTAGATAAAATATCAATAAAGACTATTGAAATCAAATCAATGTAATAAAATTATATAAAAATGTATACATGCTATCTAGTTTTTCTATATCATCATTAAATTAATATCTTAATCACATGCTGAATGAATATACCATGCTTTTTATAAAAAGAAATTCGTAATAGTACTAATAATAAATCTATACAATAATATAAATAATGCCTCAATAATATTTATTTCAGTAGCCATACTAAACAAGTAAGAATTATAGTTATTACGATATTTTTCAGTATCATATCAATGTTAGTAAATCATTGACTTAGTAAAAAAAGTCGTCACTCTTTGTCCGTCGACATAATAACCATCTCCTTATAACTCTCAATCAGTACATCACGAATAAGTAAAGGATAACACCAAATCATAATATTTAAAAGAAAACCTGTTGGCCCACTAAGTCAATCAATCTGTTATTGCCACCACACTTATTAACGACGCTGCACCAACATTATTCTCGATATGGACATTAATATTATTTGATA
>NW_021600345.1:0-542 GCF_001605985.2 Dendrobium catenatum
GGACAAACAGAGCATCCACTTTATTGTCCTTTCCATCAACATATTAGAAATGTCCTTGAAGATTATTATGTGTTCAAAGATAAAGTAGAGAGTCTTATGTCAAATGGTGAGAGCCACTTACAGGATAGTGACTTGGTAAATCCTCAAGGCAAGGTTGCTCAAGTTATTCAGATGATTACTAGCTCCAGTCAGTGTGACAGTCAGTATGGTGTACAGAACAATTATAGTAGAGCACCTCTTAGTTCTGGGGAGGAGTGGCAGCTTGCACTCTCTTGCAAGATAAGGGGTATGATCAGACGGGCAGTTCAAAGTTCAGAGGCAGTTTAGAGGAGGCCCCCACAGGCCAAGTCGACAGTTGCCAGCACAGTTCCTTTACCAATTTCTTTTTCTTCTTCTGTTGTAGTGCCTACTGAGCACACTTCTTCTACTTCTACTTGTACTAAAAAGATGTATGAAAGAGAGAAATTTGTTGTAACTTCTGAGGGGAAGACAAGATCTCTTCCAACACTTACGCTGAAGGATTTTGTTCTCCCTTCAACTGA
>NW_021600346.1:0-399 GCF_001605985.2 Dendrobium catenatum
AGTGCTTTTTTTAATTTGAATACATGGTTTGGAAATTTTGAACTTTCAAATCCGGGGGTTGTTCAACATAGACATCTTCCTTAATTACCCAGTTCAGAAATGCACTCTTTACATCCATTTGATATAATTTAAAGTTCTCAAAGCAAGCAAAAGCTAAGAGCACTCTTATGGCTTCTAGTCTAGCAATAGGGGCAAAGGTTTCTTCAAAGTCTATTCCCTCAATTTGGTTATACCCCTTTACTACTAATCTGGCTTTATTCCTTATTATAGTTCCTGAATCATTAACCTTATTTTTTAAGACCCATTTTGTTCCAACAACACTTTGTTCTTTAGGTCTCTTAACTAACTCCCAAACATTAGTCCTGATAAATTGGTTTAGCTCTTCTTGCATTGCTAGAA
>NW_021600347.1:0-3677 GCF_001605985.2 Dendrobium catenatum
GTTGAAAATTATTTAAAAGTCTTGTATACATCTCCCAGAAGTTCAAATGCTAACCCTTGCAAATACATAAATATTTTTTGGTTTTTTTTTTCGTTTACTGTATTTTGAAACTAAAGAAAGAGGAATGGAAAATCACTTGTAAAGTGTAAACATCTCCAAGAAGTTCTAATCCGACCCATTTCTATACATTTCAACCCATCAAAATGGCATAGACAGTATAGTTTTATTCAAAAGAGAAGTAAAAAATAAAGAGGAATGAAAAATCACTTGTAAAGTGTAAACAGTAAACTAAAATTTGAACTAACCATGGCTTAGCGAACAGAAAAAATGTCGAAATCAGAGAAGCGGATTTCCAAATTAACCGAAGAACATACGCCCAACAAGCTGAAATTCTAAAAAAAATACATTTTAGAATAGGAAAATCAAATTAAAAACATACATGAAAAAAAAACATTCATGGTTTTGAGTTTTAACAAAAAAAAGAACTTTAGAAACAAACGATACAAACCAGAATGAGTGCGATTTTCCTTCTGTCTTCACGAACGAGCTGTCCTCTTCGGTGGCGGCTTCCGGCTTTGCGACCAGGAACTTTGGCGACCAGTGAGAAGAGCGAAAATGGAGCTGGAACGTCGGGAAGGAGAAGAACCCGAACATGATAAATGAGAAGAAGTAGGCGACAAATGAAATAGGGTTTATTTTTATCGCATAAAGAAGCGTACCAAAGCATCTCAGCCGTCTGATTCCTAATGCTTCGCTAAAATGGCACAGTTGCTAAACCGGCCGGTTATCCGAAACCAGGACCGGTTCGGCGGTCGAACGCCGATTTTATGATTTCCCGGTTTTGTTTTGAACCGTAACCGAATGGCCGACCGGTTCGCGGTTCAACCGGTTAAACCGGCTGGTCCGGTCCAGTTTTCAAAACCTTGCTTAAAATAATCCTTAATGCAATAATATTTAAACTCAAATAAAATATATATTCTTTTGACCTTTAACAAACTCAAACATTAGGCAACTTTAAAAAACTTTCCATCTTAGGATCTACCCTAGCCACATAGCTCTCTTACACACTTTAAATGAATTCTTAAGATAACCAACTCTAGCCTAGATTAAGCTGATGTTTATTTTACTTCCATGTGTCAAATTTTCTATGTTTTTATTGGATGCTATGATTGAAATTGATTGATGTGAGTGTTTACTTACTTTTATTGTATTCTATGAATTGATGTGATAGTCGATTATTTACCTTTAAGTTAGGACCAATCTAGTTACTCACTGAATTTTCTATAGGTGGTCACGCTCATACAAGATAATAAAAAAGCTAAATTAATAATAACTATAACTACAGTGATTCAGCTGCTTAGCCCCCAAATGAATAAGAGCATTGAAAAATATATTTATTTACTTAATTCAATGTATATATAGCTACTTGGGATTTATTTGAATATTAAATGCTTAGGATAACCCTGAAGGAGAGTCTAAATTTTTGCTTTTATATTAATTTAATTCATTTAAAGTTAAGAGTTGTGAAAGTAAATCTTTGAGTTGGGATACATATATCCAAAGTTGGATTTCAAATAGGAAAGGGCATCCTTCAAGGGATGGTCCTTCTCTATTTAGAAGCCCAAATTTGGATCATTTCATTACCTAAGGTGAAAAGAATAACCTCCCCTTTGGGGAAAGAGTTTTCATTTTCACTTGGGTGTCCAAACACGATGAGCCAAAGGAGCCCAAAGAAGAGGTGGATGAGGAGTTAAAGATAAAGAGTATCTAACTTAAAGTTTTCTTGTGTCGATCCTAAGATGAGAATCTGAGTTTGTTATCAGTGGTACCTAGTAACTTTTAATCTATATAATTTTTGGGTTGTAATAAACATGTAGTTTGCCTTGGGATTACATAAAAAAACTTCAAGGGAATGTTATGCAGTCTATAGGAAAAATATTTTTAAGCAATTTTAAAAATTGCTATATATTCATTTTATACATTTAATCGAGTCGATCAACACGCATTGCATTAGAAATCAATTTAAAAATGAATGCACAACTTTAATTATATTTGTCTTAAGCATCTTCACCCTACATAAGTCAAGCGACCAATTAGGATATAGTCTAAATATTGATCCCAATTCTCCAAAACTTTAAAAATAATATCCCTACCACTTTTTCATATAAATAACCAAACTCGTGGGTTTTAAATTGACTAGGTGGTTGGGTGGCTCCTTAATCTAGGCCAGCATAAGTCCAAATTTTGCACTATATTAGTTAGATTTGGGCTGCTATTGTCCAATGCCCAATTTAGACTTAGAATACGAGGTAAAATTTAAGTCATAAGACCCCAACTTCCGGAAATATAATCCCAAATTTCTAATAAATTATTTAATTCAAATTAAAAAAGAATTCTCTCGATCAAAAATGTAAAGCCCAACACTTAAATTAGCTTGGGACACTTCTAAATTGTTTCAAAATCTCAAGGTGTCTCTTACCTCTCTTTCTTTGACTCTAAAAAAAGTGCTCCAACTTGCTCCAATCCCAATTGAGATTCCAAATTTAACTTCTTTGATTCCAATCCTTGAAATTTCTAAACAAAATTTCCACTATTATTATAATCGAGAGTACCTAGGATGTAATTAATTTTGAGGGCTTATGCTCGTAAGAGATTTAGGACCCATATCTATTTTTAAAAAATCAGTTTCAAAAACTTAATTAATTCTCCTTGGAAAAATCAGAATCAATGACAATCATTATTGTCATGTTAGAGCAATCATTAATGAATGATATTTTCTTTCTTCGGGGAGATCTATCATTTGTTGATAAAAATTTTAAATTTAAAGTTAATAATAATTTATCTAGATTATCATAGCTAGATGTTCGATCGAACCACATTTTGGTTTTTTTGGAGCCTTATGTGGATCTTTCTTAAATCTGGTTAAGTTATTCAAGATGGGATTTGCAATTCTAAATCTGAACCTCATCTTGAAATCTCATTTCTACCTCTTGAGGAAGTAAACCTTTTTTGAAGGGTTGTTTGACTTTAGAATTAAAAATTTAAAGTTAATTTTAGATTCCCCAAAGAAGATTAAAATTTTCAAAACCACTTTTCAACACCAAACAAGGATTAAGAGGCTTGAAATGCTTCCAAATTGATATGATTGATCCTAGAGATACGTCTAATCAATATGCAATCAATTGATCATGAATCTAAGGTCATTTGATAGGGTTTTGAATGTTTGAATTTCCCCAAAATTAGTTTTGAACCAAGGGATATTTGATTTGGATTTGAGCATTTGATTTTGGATTTTAGATTTTGTATTGGTTTTCTAATATAAATTTGATTTGATATTATTGACCTCACATAAAAATATAGTCATCATGCTTATATTGACAAAAGAAATTATCCTATAGTTGCTAATGTTAATGACCATATAAGAGAACTTCTTCCCTCTATACAATCATAAATATTTTGTGTTTTCAGTGCAACAAGGACAAGCAAATCTTCCTTTTGCGTTCCACTTAGAAAACATGCCATAAGCTGGAAAATAACTAATAGTCTACATTACGGCAACATGCATATTAAATCTTTGTCTAAATGTTGCGTTATAATATTGAACTCCAAGTTATAATTCACACAACTCATGTATTACAACATAAGAAAGCAATTGCTAAATTAAATAATTTGATGTT
>NW_021600348.1:0-1652 GCF_001605985.2 Dendrobium catenatum
AATTATACCTTTCAACTCTTTATCCATTATTGTCCTTACATGATTCTTATAATCATCCTTTCCAACATACACTAACTTATTCCCTATGTCCAAAGTTTTTCTCATGTTCACTTAATGCCTTAGAAACAAGCAATATTTACTCTTCTTATCAAAGTGCACACCAACTATCTTGGCTTTGCATTCAAAGTCATCAAATTCCATGTGGTACCTACAATCTTAGATTTAGACCTAGTCAATGCGGGTTTACTTTTTACCATAATTAGATAAAATTGTGGCATTTCACATAAAGGTAACGTCCTAGCTCAATCTTATTTACTTTTTAAGTTGTGGGGCCTAATTTTGTGCCTTACGAAGAAAACACGCTATATAGATTTAACCACATGTCAATCTTTGCCAAAATGTACTAATATTTGTAGTTCATTCATTAAGAGCCTTTAGGGCATTTTATTATAATTCTTTGGTTTCACTGAATTTTTTCTTCATAAAGAGAGATGAAGTCTTGTGTAGCACAAGAGATATTAGGATTATATTTTCTCCCCAATCAAAACAAAGTGAAAAATATAGTAGCAATAACAAGAAATAGCCATCATGATGGTTAAACCAAATTAAAACTTTTGTATGTTTTTGTGAGCTAATCTTATTTGCCTTTTTGTCCTTTTTTGCTGTGTATCAAAGCCCTGCATTGGGTACCCATACCCACACCCACCCATGTACCCACCCATACCCATTCCACCCATACCCAATGGGTATGGGTATGCTCATGACCTTGTGGGTGGGTATGGGTATGCTCATGACCTTGTGGGTGGGTATGAGTGGGTACTCAACATCGGGGGATAAATAGATTTACATTACCAATCACCGTATGTCTTATATTACTGCAATCCTCACTACGTAGTGTGCAGCACCTGACTACGCAGTGACTACAGTAAATTCTGATATGCGGCTTGAAAGTTTGCAATCAGAGCAAAGGGCAACAAGCCTCATGGCTATCAGTACCTGGCAGATTACGTTCAAAAAGTATGGAAAGTGGGTGGGTATAGGTGGGTACGACATCCCAAAAGTCACCATGGGTGGGCGTGGGTGGGCGAAGCCCGTCCGAGTAAAGCATTGGTACCCAATGGGTACCCTATCAAGACCCCATGTAGGGCTTTGCTCTGTATTTGACTTAGGTTTTACATTTTTTTCCAACACTAGTGGAATTTCATATAAGGGTGACAACATAGGCTACTCTTACTACTTTACAAAAAATCAACCAACACGGAATCAAATACCAAGTTAAGCCATCCACCGCCAAGGCAACCTATAGACTTCCAAAATCACCTCTTTAAGTAGCATCACACAACCACTGAAATGCATCATACAACCTCACAAGCACGTATTGTTTAGAAGAAACATGAAAACTAAGACCCTTACAAAATGAAGAATAAAACTACCAATCTACTAAACTATTGAAATGAAATCCATCTCTCAATTCACTCATCTCAACACACATTTTGCATTTTCAATAACTGCTATAAGATTTTATATCGAAACTTAAGATTGTGTCAAATTGTTAACTACAAGCGCAATATTATGGTCTTTTAACATATCAAACAAGAGGCTGGATATCAAAAAATTTACAAAAAATATTTGAGTTGTTAAATTAAAAAAAA
>NW_021600349.1:0-278 GCF_001605985.2 Dendrobium catenatum
GGGTGTGAATCAGTTATCTTAAAAATTTCTTAAGTTATAAATAAAATAAAATCTTTTTGATTATTTTAAAACAAATAATTTTATCCCATAATGTGGAAATAAAACTAATTTCAGAATAACAAAATAAGAGATTTCAAACACATAAAAAATCACAAAAAATATAGAAATTAAATACATGAAAGTAAATAGAAATAACACACTAGAATTATGGTCATTCGGTCAACTTGACCTATGTCCACTCCCCAAAAACCTCCTTTCCAAGTATTACACTAAAAGTA
>NW_021600350.1:0-282 GCF_001605985.2 Dendrobium catenatum
GCCCTCACTTTATTCACTCCGCTCTCTGGTGTACAGATAAGAATATAGATATGCATGTTATGCAGTACAGAAAAGTAAGCAATCACACATAGGTGCCCTCTAGGTAAGACACCCGCAAACAAACCACAATAAACTACTGGCCTAGCCTAGGCTAAAGTTGGTAGTCCTAGCAAGTATCTAAGTGTGTGAAAGAGATCGTGTGGCTTGGATAAGTTCTAATGGGTTTATTGTTTGAATATTGTATATTATTAGGATTAATTTATTACAGGCCAAGGGAATTTT
>NW_021600351.1:0-282 GCF_001605985.2 Dendrobium catenatum
AGGTACTCCTTTACCATTTCCTTTTCCATATCCTTTAACATATTAACGTGCACGAGTACAGCGTCCCCAGCTAGTACCATAAGGGGGTGAACTCCATCCTTTCAACAGACACATACAAGCATTCAATATAGCATTCATTTCATATCATATCTATTCCTTTCATATAACATAAACTTTATCATATAAGACTATAAAATGTACAAGTAATTTGTATGATCATTCATTTGATATGAGTAAAGAATTAAGATTGGAGCTATCAAATCATATAACATGTGAGAAAGC
>NW_021600352.1:0-206 GCF_001605985.2 Dendrobium catenatum
GAGGTATAAAGAGATCAAGATATAAATAAGTGAGTGAGAAAGAATAATGAGTTAAGGAAGTTGAATCTCATTCAAGCTTCTTGTTGATGTGAGAAAAGTAGGTAATAACTAAAATGTAACTCTAAACCCTTCTCCAAATGCTACAAGAATCACAAGGATTAATCTATTTTCCATAAACTTGAAGAGCCTATTGAAGGATTGACAAC
>NW_021600353.1:0-343 GCF_001605985.2 Dendrobium catenatum
CAGTGGCTACATGGTGTAGCTCAATATCTCCTTTTGTAACATAGTCCCTAATTAAGTGGTGTCTTATATCAATGTGTTTGGTCATGGAGTGTTGGATTGTGTTCTTTGAAATGCATATGACACTAGTGTTATCACATAGGATTGAAATTGTGCCTATAGGTAATCCTAAATCCAAAATTTGTTGTTTTAACTAAAGGACTTGGGCCATACAACTCCCTAAGGCTATGTACTTAGCTTCAATGATAGATAAGGAAACTGAGTTCTATTTTTTATTGAACCCAGGAGACTAAGGATTATCCTATGAATTGATATGTCCTAGAAGTACTTTTTCTATCAATCCTAT
>NW_021600354.1:0-228 GCF_001605985.2 Dendrobium catenatum
GATGGTTGGCAGGGACGCAACAGTAGGGTCGCAACAGCTAGCAACGACGGGTATGCACTCGGTAGTAGCTACGCGACACGGAGGCAGCACGCGGGCCGGTGGGAGGTGGCAACGGCATGCAGGCGGGCTTAGCGGGGCTGGTAGGTGGGTCAGTCTCAGAACGCAACGGGGGACGGCTAGACGTGACGCGAAGTCATCTCGAGGCACGACGCGGGCAACCGCGGTCAC
>NW_021600355.1:0-245 GCF_001605985.2 Dendrobium catenatum
CAATTTGTATATTGGTTAGCTTTCAACAGCTTAGCTACTAAAACTAGAAACTAACATAAAACACAGAAATTTAGAAGCAAGAAACTAACATTTAAACTAAAACAACGAAATATTTTATTATTTAAAAGTGAACAGATTCTTCATAAAACACAGAAATTTGATTTACAATGCAACCAAGAAACTAAGATTGACAAGGTTTTGGAACTTGTCAAATGTATTAAAACATCAATCAAGATCAAGACAGC
>NW_021600356.1:0-260 GCF_001605985.2 Dendrobium catenatum
TTAATGAGATAGCTTCTACCAACTTAATGAGGAAATTTAAATTAACTAATATAAATGTATTACAAAGTTTAGACAATTGGTACATCCTTATGCTGAAATTCGGGAGACTGATTTAGTGTTTTGATGATTACAAATATTGTTTAGTGTAATCATTCACTAGTCTAATTCGGGAGACTGATTTAGTGTTTTGATGATTACAAATATTGTTTAGTGTAATCATTCACTAGTCTCTGTTTTATATATTATATATATATATATTC
>NW_021600357.1:0-593 GCF_001605985.2 Dendrobium catenatum
GCAGCAAAAAGGGGTTGAATCAATAATATAATATTTCTAATCATTTTTATTCCTCCTCCAGCCACAAAAGTAAAACTCAACCAGCAAAAAAGAGGATAAGGCAACAATCCAAACAATAGAGATCCAAATTATATGAGCAAACATCGCGGAACTAAAATAAACCAGGAACCTAAAAGAGAGATAAAAGAACATCATAAAACCAAAACTCACAAACCAATAAAAAAATCAAGAATATAACCAAAACCCAAAATAACTATTTAAAGTGAATGTAGGAGACCCAAGCGATCTTATCTAGCCAATCTTTTAATCTCTTTAAGGAGAGTATGCTCATAGTATTCAATAAAATCAGTTAATTTACAACCCAATTTTGCCAAGAAATTGACAACAGCATTCTCCTCCCTCAAAATATGAGAAATATTATAACTAACAAGAGAAAGCCAATACTTAATATCTCTAAGTATATAGTAATTGGAAGGATTGGAGGAGATGTTACCATCAACATAATGGTTCAAGAGCATGACATCAACTACAATCTTTATATTAGTGATGCCAAGATAAATGCATAATTGAATCCCAGATAAAAGGCTCTCAAA
>NW_021600358.1:0-208 GCF_001605985.2 Dendrobium catenatum
GGGTTGTTGATTTTTTAATAACTAATAATATGTGAATTTTATTATAAAAAAATAATATGAAAACATGTAAGTCAAATCGAACTCAACAAGATTCATATTAGAAACATTACGGAATCAAGAGAGATGTTTTGTGTGACAACATTTAAACCAAAAGTACAGATTAGATCATTGTTACACTTGATTAGCTATCTCTTATTTATAGGTGAAT
>NW_021600359.1:0-476 GCF_001605985.2 Dendrobium catenatum
ACAATTTATGAATTTCTTACTTTTTCTGGATTATGCGTCGTCAATCCAATTCTACTAAGTTTTTGATTAAAACTAAGAGGTAACTTTCTTATTTTAAGAATATTTGTTTTTTCACTAGATCAAAAAAAACGTTTTTAGTCTTTTGTTTTATTTTTTTTTTATTGTGCCTGCTCTCTTTTTGATAATGTCAAAGGGGGAGAACGTATTGTTGAATTTTCGTACTGTTATCGTGTTTGTATCTTGTTTTCAAAAAATTAAAAACAACAAAAATATTTTCATCTCCCCTATTTTTTTTAAAAGTATTATTCTAGTGAGGGGGAGATTAGGAGAAATTGCTTTCTTTTGAAAATTCAAATTTTAGGAGAAATTGCTTTCTTTTGAAAATTCAAATTGATTTGTTTGCCATTATCAAAAAGGGGGAGATTGTTGCGAATCTATAGCTTATGATTTTGATGATAGCAAACATTCTTTTTCTC
>NW_021600360.1:0-322 GCF_001605985.2 Dendrobium catenatum
AACTTACAAAATCCTTAAGGGAAACACAATCCCACAACCGCTCATACTACGGTGCTTAAGACTAAGCACCAAAAAAAAGAGAAAAGGACACAAAAAATAAACCACCAAAAAGCTCCCAACAAAAGGAAACCACAAACAAAATCAACTAGAAGACCAAATCAGCAGCTAAAAGCGGGCTCAGTAAACGGCCGAGGCTTCAAGCGACCCTGAATCGTTGCACGAACCGTCTAGTAAGGTGTAGACAATGTCCAAAAAATCGTCCCGAAAAGTCCCACCAAAGGTTGTCACCAGCAAAAAACCGGGACGCGAGCCCCGACCACAT
>NW_021600361.1:0-296 GCF_001605985.2 Dendrobium catenatum
GGCCATATTTGAGCTTGTTGGATCCGACCTCTTACACTCATTCAGGCTTCAGACTTGAGCTATGGGAATTGCGCTTCCCAATGCTGATTTTGCTGAAGTTGACAAATTTGGAGTCATCCTTCGTGATTTTAGATTTTGGAGTCTACGGATATTCAGTAGTTGCTCGAAACTCATCTTCTTCTTGGAACTTTGATTCTCCAGTCATTTAGGAGAACTTTGTAGACTACGATCACTTGAACTGATCGAGTCAAATTAGCCTTCGTTCTTTCTCCAGTCCCTACTGACGGGTTGACGAA
>NW_021600363.1:0-489 GCF_001605985.2 Dendrobium catenatum
ATAACTCAAGGGTTTGACGCCTTTAGGGAACATACGGTCTTTGGTCGTGATCGTAATATAATGGTGTCATTTTACGGCAAAATCCACCCGATCAGAGGGCACGTGCCACGTCCCTGTTGGCAAGAGACTATTTGAAGATGAATTGTAGTGATACACCGGACATGCATTCGCTCTTTGTGAGCTGAGGTTAATTTCAAATTTATCACCCCCGACAAACGGTTGCGGGTGATGGATGATTTTTAGTTTTGAGTTTTTAGGTAATTGATTTTATTTCATGAATTTGAGCTTTTGTTTAATTATAGATTTGACCCCTCCGGCTAAGATTTTCTGTCAACGCGGCCATCATCGGGGTGTCATTAAAGTCACTTATATTTTTATAGGATTTTGGGAGGCATTTTGCCATTCAAGTCGTGTCAACTCTAGTCCTTTCAAGGAGGATAATACTTGAATATTTGATGCAATCAAAAATTTGGGAGAGGGACCCAAATT
>NW_021600364.1:0-1831 GCF_001605985.2 Dendrobium catenatum
ATCCTGCAGCTGGTGAAAACTCTGATTCCTTCCCATAAGAATCTCACTATCATCCTCTCAAAAGAACACAAGTGTTGAACACAAATGTTTAATATCAATAATTCCTCCCTATTACAATAGCTTAAGGCCCTATATATAGGCCACAACATAAGAAAACTCAAAATACAAAATTTCCCCTTGGGCCACAACACTCACATAAACCAACCTAGGCGTAAAACAGGAAATACATCAAATAAGAACTAAAATTCAGAAAATAACTCATAATTGAAGATTTAAATTATAGCCGTTGATTTATGACGCCTCCTGTGATATAGATGCGCCAAATCTTCGTACTGATGTCCGCATCAAAAAAGATTCGTGTAGCCGACCCCACACAGTGGGATAAAGGCTTATTGTTGTTGTTGTTGTTGTTGTTGTTGTGGTGGTAGTTGAAGTGTTTTCACCTAATAAAATCTATGAATATTCATTTCAAAGAGAAGGGCTCTAATAATTTCAAGAAAATGACAATTTTTCCTTTTGTCCAACCCCACTATGACGTAAGGTGTGAACACATGAAGATCAATAAATGATGTTATTTTTGTTGAAGAAAGAAGATAGAGCTTGATTAAGATATTACTTCCCATCATCAAACCTGATACATTCAATATTAGTTCCAAGTTAGGTAATGATCATTTTATAGAACACAGGGAAGATTATAGTCACATCAAATTTATTTTTCATTAAAAAAAAAAACAAGTTGTACGTACAATCTTCTATGAAAGTAACAAACCACAATTAATATTAGTGAGCAAGAAGGTCCCAAACATCAGTGTAGATTAGGGAAAAATAAATTGAGATATTTGAGTGGATTGGGGAACATATGATAATGGAAGGAAAGATGTGCATTATATAGATCCCATTAGGGCAAAAGTAATATGGGTTTCATCAATTATATTTTAGGGTTCCCTAGGCAAAGTATGTAAGAAAAAAATTTGGTGGAAGAGTTGATCCAGTAATCAATTGCTCTCGAGCCTATTATCTAGTTTTTATTAGAACTAATTTCAAAAGCACAAGAGAGAGATGAATTTAAATACCGACCTTGTTTAATCAAAGTATATAGTGTTTTATCTATTTCTTGTTGGTTTAATCCCTCTATGTCCATGGCAGGTTTTTCTTCAAAGTTGTGTTTAGTTGACGATGTCTGAATCGATTTTGATATGAAGGCATTTTTTTCAGTGGATGTCTTTTGTATGTCCTACCTTTTTTACAATAGTTGGACCTTGATGTGCCCGGTTTAGGCTTGTATGTCTTAATTTTGCCTGCATTTGGTGTTGGGAAAGCAAGTAAACCAACATTTTCACTAAAAGATAAGGTCTCTAACATAAAACCGTATCTCCCTTCTTCACTTCTATGTTTCATTTAGTTAGAAAGGGACGCTTTTCTAAGTAGTTGAATGCGCATTTGGTCATATTTAGCATCTACTCCAACTAAAAATCCATAATTATTTCTCCTTCTACAAAAGTCTGCATTATTGCAACATCTACAAGGCCTCCTATTTTGACACACCAGTAAAAATCAAGTCAGAACTATTGATCATTTATTTTGGTATAGTACTCTATAATCAAAGTTTAACTTGCTTGGTGAGTTGGTGGAATGAACTTTTATCTATAATCAAAAGACTAAGGCGCAACTAGGAATATGTATATTTTAGACCACATCCAGAACATACGTGGCTGTGGTTAATAACATGTAGAATCCGGTGACTTGTAATATTATTGAATTCCATAGCCATGACATAATTAATAAATCTCATATGGCAAAATTAAGATCATCTCCACTTGGAATGGGGCCA
>NW_021600365.1:0-227 GCF_001605985.2 Dendrobium catenatum
GCGGGTAGCCGTCCCTCCCTTTGCTGACGGGAGGCGGATCACATCAAAATCATGTGTCACTAGTTTTAACAAAGTTAAAAAAAAATTGTTATTTTGATTTTGCAATGGCATGTCATACATAAAAATCTAACTAGGTTAAGAATAGTAGTTTTTCTCCTAGGAGGAGAATGACTATTCTTCTCCTACTACAGTGATGCATTTAGATTTTTCTGCTTAAATTTTGTTAT
>NW_021600366.1:0-279 GCF_001605985.2 Dendrobium catenatum
AGTTAAATGATAAACCAAGCATCTTGAAGAGCATAGCTTACTACCAACATTATGAACTGAATTAGGATTAATTGAAGAATTAACTTCATCAATAAGCTTTCTCTAAAGTGAGTTTTGCAGGCAGCTAGAATTTGGTCATTGGAATATAGATGTCACTTTATTCGATCTCGCATCTTTTTTCAAAATTGATTTCCCTTTTGGATTTAGTGCAGCTAGGGTATTAGTTATTTTTTCCATAGTTTTTTTAGGTTAATCATTTGTTGCATAAACATATATTGC
>NW_021600367.1:0-201 GCF_001605985.2 Dendrobium catenatum
AGCATAATCATAATTTTCTGAACAAATTATCTGATATCCTATAATCCAATATCTATAATAATGCTTTCCTAATAATTATTAAAAGTTGACAGCTGAGCTGACTAATTCTCCTAATCTAAACTTTCTCAAAGTAATATTAATAAAAATAAAACACCAAATAATAATAATAATAATAATAATAATATTTTTTTGGGAATATTT
>NW_021600368.1:0-231 GCF_001605985.2 Dendrobium catenatum
AAAGATCCAATAATCCCTCTATATTTCTTTTGATAAATAGATATTCCCTTAAGGTCTTTATCCAACTGAACTGAGAAACTCATTGGTGTACTAATTAGTTTAGCATTGTCCATTTCATATTTCTTGAGGATGTCCTTAATATATTTAGTTTGGCTAAAAAATGTTCCTTCCTCAAGTTACTTAATGCTAAAACGTAGAAAGTAATTTAAATCTCTCATTAGACTCATTTCA
>NW_021600369.1:0-1147 GCF_001605985.2 Dendrobium catenatum
TATGAGGAAACCGATAGAAAGAAAAAAAAAAGAAAAAAAAAGGAAAAGAGGTAATAGAACGATCAGATGAATCCTTTTGCTACACGGATCTTGGGTTGTTATAGACCCGAACCCGAATAGTGTCGGGTCAGTTCCGGGTTCGACCCGAACCCGACCCGTAACCCGAAATTGACAGATCTATTTTTAATGGATGTTAGGTGTTAGATGCCATTTGGAAGATGGAAAGTTAAGTTGGACCTCTATGACATGAAAAAAATGGTAGGGACTGAATTTGGGGTCTTTACAAATGTGGACCAACTAAGAGTGCCCTCTGAACTTTGGGGAGCCATGCATAATTTTCTATTTTATTGTACTTTGAATGTCAATATGTCATTGCTTATTTATATCTAATTTAGTTATTTACCATATGTCATTTTCTTCAAGAAAAGAACTTTGATTGCTTTGTATTTATTTCTAATGAATTTTTGAACTGTTGAAATGCGAAATTGTGCTTTACATTGTGGAGCCTCGTCTCTTATGAATATTACATTTCATATTGATTTGTAACTTTTTTCTGATTGAATTTTTCCTGTCACTTCTGTTTTACAGGCATATAAACGGTGGATTCTTAAGACAATAGAAGACACTTGGAATCTTTTTCGTAAGAAATTCATTTCCTTATGGAATGAACACAGAGATGGAAACGGTGAGGCTTACCTTGCTGATGTATACAAGAAGCCAGAACTTTGGTTCATTGTCCAGGAAAAGTATATGAAAGATTTATTTCACGATACAATTGGATTTGGTGCTGCCAAAATGATCAGGTTATTCTTCCCAAGCGTTTTCTTTTAAATTTTTTGAAACTCTATTTTGGACATAATATTTCATATCCAAGTACTATAGATGTTGACCTCCGCTAGAATTCCGCAATTAGTGCAAGCGAATACGGCGAGAATGGCAATCAATAGACACGAGGGTGCATTTTACATATTTGAAATAACTCAACCGCAGCCAAAATCGCTCAAGCTTCATCAAGTTGCAAAACGGATTGCATCTATGTTGACCTGTATACATGAGCCAAAAAGAAAAAAAAATGCCTCCCCTTTGCCTCGATCCTCGTGCCTGACATTTGGTATAATTTCTGACTCCAATCCCGTTCTCGACGTTT
>NW_021600370.1:0-200 GCF_001605985.2 Dendrobium catenatum
CCAAATAGAAATCACTAGTTCTTCTCTGCTATTAATCTTCTTTTAAAACTATTTTTATGGCCTATTTACCGATTGAAACGTCTGTGATGATATCCAATTATATAAGATTCAACTAAAATTTTATTTGAGATGATTTTCTTATTTTTTTATAAAACAATTTTTTAATACAAAAAAAATTTGTTCAACAAATTTTTGTAACA
>NW_021600371.1:0-254 GCF_001605985.2 Dendrobium catenatum
GGCCCGGAGATGAATGGAAGACGGCGTTCAAGACTCGCCACGGACTTTATGAATGGAGAGTGATGCCCTTCGGCTTGTGCAACGCACCGTCTACCTTCATGAGACTCATGACCGAGGTTCTTAAGCCCTTCTTAAACATCAGCTGCGTAGCTTACTTCGACGATATTCTGGTCTTCAGCTCGTCGCTTACCGATCACTTAAAGCACTTAACCGAGACTTTCATGGTGCTCCGTCAAAATCAACTGTTCTTGAAT
>NW_021600372.1:0-538 GCF_001605985.2 Dendrobium catenatum
AGATCGCTGAATTCTGACATCATTAAGACCTTCAAATGTCTGATGAACGGTGCACGATCAAAGGATTCAATATCAGCCGTCCATTCGACCACTTCTTATTTGCCCATGATCTCACATCTATTTACAAGCTATGCCACTCCAAGAAATCTATAAATAGATGAGAGGGGATCCAAGCAAGAAGAAGAGAAGAAGGAGAGAAGTAGAGAAGAATAGGAGGGAATAACTCCTTGACCACTGCCGGAGTTCTGCCCGATGCCCGAGTGATGCCAGAATTCTCCCGAACGCCTGAGTAACGCCGGAATTTTGCCAAACTTCCAAGTAACGCCGAAATTCCACCCAAGTGACTCCATAATTCTATCTGACGCCAAATTCAGCCTGACGGCCAAGTGACCCCGGAACTCTCCTCGACATTGTAACTGACTTTCAACCCTAAAGAGATTCATTGTAATCTGATCGTCCTAAATTTTAAGGACGAGTCAGCCTCTTGTATTTCAAGCAAATACTAGTGGAATTTTTTTAACTGGGCGTGGCCCCGTGG
>NW_021600373.1:0-297 GCF_001605985.2 Dendrobium catenatum
AGTCGGGTAGAGATGCAGCGTCAAGTAGAAGACCGATAAAGATTCGTCGACGGGCAGAAGTCCGACGACGGATATTAGTCCGATGACAGGAAGAATTTCGGCGTCGTGTATTAGTCCGTCGAAAGTCCTGCAAGAGAAAAGTTTAGCGCAGGAGGAAATTCAAAATCGAGAAGAATTTTAGCATTATAGAAAAGTCAGATAGAAGTCTATTGACGACATTCTAGCGACGTTAACCAAGGACGTGAGACGACGTTAACCTATGTGGAAGAGGTCGGGAGAATCCACTAAGGATGTGAG
>NW_021600374.1:0-207 GCF_001605985.2 Dendrobium catenatum
GAAAAAATTTATTTCTAAGAGGAATTTTGAAGTTCGTTTGTATGAAAATTAGAGAGCGGTACTGAGCGTGTACCTAATTGTACTGAGCTGTACCGAGCATGTATCGAGCGGTACCGAGCGTGTACCGAGTTGGTACCTAGTTGTACCGAGCTGTACCGAGTGGTACAGAGCATGTAACTAGCGTTACCGAACATTTACATAGCGGTA
>NW_021600375.1:0-228 GCF_001605985.2 Dendrobium catenatum
GCTAAGAGAGACGTGCAGTGGGTTTACCCTGCATTTCGAGTGCTGCGTATGAGTTTCCTCTACCGTGCTAAGAAAAGCATGCATGGGTTCTGCTTGTTCTGCTCCACACTCGGGATTTTGAGAGTCTTGGCTTTTCATTTTATACCTTTGTGCATGAGGATTTAGTTTATGGTGAAGCAACGATGAACTTGCAAGAACAAACATCAATTTTTTTCTTGATTTAGGTTG
>NW_021600376.1:0-571 GCF_001605985.2 Dendrobium catenatum
AAATGATAGTGGTTAAGTGTATCATTAAATCCTTATCGATACTTCTGAGTCTAGGAATATGATGTCTTAGGAAAAGAAAATTGGTCGATCTTTTCCATTACACTGATTATGATTTAATAAATGCAAAATTGATAAGCATTGTACAACCGGTATATGCTCCTTAGTATCCAAATCTCTATACTCTTAAGGATTCCTAATCCTTTTAAGAATTTTTCTGTTTAAATGATGATGATGGTTAAACATGAAATGATCTTAGTATGAAATCCAATTTGGTGCCACCTTTTGCAATGAATCAAGATCCCATGGCAACATTAGTATATAGAAAACTTTATCCAATTCACCGATTATTCAATTCAAACTAAAACCTTATGCATCAGAAATCATCATTGGTGCGATTACTAAAAATAATATGATTTTGAATGTCTTTAATATAACAAAAATCCAAAATCTTGAATCGTGAACTTTAGAACCTCTGATTGTATAAAAGAGGATATCACCTTATTTTAAACCATCCATTCGTGTTTATAGGACTACCTATGTTGCACCGATACGGATACGGCGATACGGATAC
>NW_021600377.1:0-489 GCF_001605985.2 Dendrobium catenatum
ATCGGACCGGCCACCGGACCGGTTCACGGTTGAACCGATTGAACCGGCCGGTCCGGTCCGGTTTTCAAAACAGTGGATTTAACTGAAGATAAATATGTGAAACAAATTATCACAAAAATCAAAACTAAAGAAAATTTGCTAAATCATGGATATATGTCGAATTACTAATCAACATTGACTACAGGTAAAAATCCCTACTTGGCCGACGTCATGCCATCAGTTCAAGTTGTAAATTAGGAAAAATTATTACGTCCGGCGTCCGGAGGTGAATCCGGACTCGCCACATCACCCGGGGCCTAGTGCTTCCGGGTGACGTGGCGCATCCGGATTCGCCTCCAGATGATCCAGACACTGCACGTAATAATCTCTCGGAGTTTGTTTTGGAGAATAACCTTGATTGATGGAAGATTTTGTGAGTCATTCAAGCAAGTTCAACAGGTCAATATTGAGGGCCTGGTTAAGAGTTTATCTTGGCGCAAATTCATGAGA
>NW_021600378.1:0-293 GCF_001605985.2 Dendrobium catenatum
CCTTGCTTTCTGATCCAAACCCCACAAGTTTTACATCCTATTTCTACCAAATACATGAAAAAAAAAGACTCAAATCTGCAAAACAGAGTTAGGAGGCAGTTTATATAATTAAGCATGTAATCATCTCAAAATTGGCCTAACACTTAGAGTGCTAAGTGCTAGGCCCCCTGCTTCTACCCTATTGGCCACATCTTTGGGGGGGGGGGTTTAAGCAGTACCTGTCATGCAAGCAGTTTATTATTATTTATGAGCGCCCCCCCATTTTTAGATATGGCCACCTGCACAGAAAAGCA
>NW_021600379.1:0-366 GCF_001605985.2 Dendrobium catenatum
TCCGGAGATCCCCCTTCTCCCTCTTTTCTTCGAGAGATCTTTTGCGGAGTTCTGATGTTAGTTGTTTAGAGATGGAGGTCGGAGAGACTGTTGTAAGGAGTGAGGTTGAAAAGACTGTTGAAGTGCATAAACCTAGCGTGGGGTAGAAATACGGCGTCGGGTAGAAGTACGACATTTGGTAGAAGACCAACGATGGTCCATCGACTGGAAAAAGTCCGATGACGGGTAGAAATTCAACGTCGAGTAGAAGCCCAACAAAAGTCCATTGACGGGTAGAAGTCCGACGATGGGTAGAAGCCAGCTGACGAGCAGAAGTCTGTCGATAAGGAGAAGTCCGGCGTCGGGAAGAAGTACTGTGTCAAGTAG
>NW_021600380.1:0-275 GCF_001605985.2 Dendrobium catenatum
TAAGCGTTCACCTATGCATATATCCAAAAAAAAAAAAAATTTAAAAGGAGAATGTTGATTAATGAAATTAACAAGTAGATAAATATATATATATTTACCTTCATCATCATCAGGTGTACATTCAATAGCCAGATGACCATCCTCATTGAAAATAACTAGTGTAAGTTCAGGCTCTGCATCCATGAGCTTGACATCTGAAAGATAAACATATTGAAGAATTAAAAAAAATTAAATAAAATAAATAATTAAATAATATATATCAATATCTGGGATTG
>NW_021600381.1:0-604 GCF_001605985.2 Dendrobium catenatum
TAAAAGAAAAGCATGCTAAGGAGTTGGGGAACTTTGGCCTGCTACAAAGACTGCCTGGGGTCAGACGTAACAAGGACTTGGTTGGTGGGGGTGCTTCTTCGTTCTGTAAATGAGATGTCAACGTTATGGACCGGTCGATTGATGGCAAGATCGAGGGGGATTTTGTCGCTCAATGGCAGGATGTTTTTTCTGAAGTCTTTAGCGGCGGGGTCGCCTCCCCTTTGGTGGACAATGTTTAGTCTCCTATGTTGGAACTGTAGAGGTGCTCGTAAGAAGGAGACGGGGAATTTCTTACGACACTTAATTGGGGAACATGGCATCAATTTTATTGGCCTGCTTGAGACCAAAATGGAAACCTTGACTAGAATGGACGTAGATTGGTTGGTTGGAAGGAATTTGGAATTTTGCTTTCAGCCGTCGAGTGGTAGAGCTGGGGGCATACTTGTGTTATGGAAGGGTACGTTGGGTACCTTCCAGGTCTCCTTTCAATCGAATCAGTGTATTATTAGAACCTTGAGTAGGTCTAGTTCACTGGCTTGGGACATAGCTGTGGTTTACGCTGATAACGACAGGTATGGTCGACGCCAACTTTGGGAGGACATCT
>NW_021600382.1:0-447 GCF_001605985.2 Dendrobium catenatum
CAAACCCGCACCAGGTACAAGCGATGCGGGTGAAGGTTGAAGGGGCATGTCACGCATGCGGGCAAGCGCAGCCTTCGTGGTGTGAGGCACTGAGACCGCGATAGAGGGCAAGGGCGCTGATGCGGTCTTGAGAGCATGAAGAGAGTCCGGGTGGGATCTGTGCAGATACAAAAGCGAGGGTGAGGGGTCGTGCAGCAACGCGGTGCACGCGAGTGTGCTAGACGACGGGAGCTCATGTGTGGGCGGTGTGGACTTTAGATGCAAAGGTGAGGAAGTGGGTGCGGGTCCGATCGAGTGCGTTGCTTGCAGTAAGCGCAAGATTGGGCCATCAAGCTACATGGTATCGAGTCAATTTGGGTTGATTTTGGATTTTTGGGATAGCTCGAATCCGATCCAGTTTGTAATGGGTAAAAATATTGAACCCAAACCAACCCGTATGCCAAAGTG
>NW_021600383.1:0-250 GCF_001605985.2 Dendrobium catenatum
GATCCAAATTGGTGATGATAAACCTTTTAGTGATGTTAGTGAATAATGAGGTGTCCATTTATCCACCCCTATTATTTGTCCACCCATAAACCAAGGACCTCCACTTAGAACTTCTTCAATTATTTGAGAAGATTGGAATGAACACAAAATCCAATCTAAGCCCAATGAGGTGAGATGAAAAGTTCCAAATCTATTCCATTGTCTCCTCAATTTAATGCTACAAATAGAAAAAGGAACTTCTTTCCCAAAC
>NW_021600384.1:0-256 GCF_001605985.2 Dendrobium catenatum
CTTAGGGCTGCAAATGAACCGAGCGTTCGACGAACTACTCGTGGCTCGGCTCGATAAGTGCTCGTTTATGTTCGTTTGATAATGTAAATGAACAAGCTTGAACAACTTTGATAATACTCGATAGCTAAATAAATAATCTTGAACACCCTAGCGTTCGGCTCGTTTATGTTCACGAATAAGATTGTTTAGAGCTCGTGAACATGTTTGTTAAGAAACTTGATTATGTCTTATTTAATTAAAAATAAATATTAAACTA
>NW_021600385.1:0-608 GCF_001605985.2 Dendrobium catenatum
ATATTTCCAATAATTAGGATTCATCTCCTCTTAATTTGAAATTTGAACCACTTAAACTTAGTGACACTCTCAGCCCATATGAAAATTTTCACTAATTTTTTAAGTCATTAAGCCTCTTAAACAATTTTCTTAAGTTTAAACCTTAATTAAGCCCTTAAGACTTCTAAAAATTATAATAAATCCATTTTAAATCCAAAAAATATGTACAACCCCTCTAACTAACCAGAATCAAGCCCTTAACCAATGAAAATTAAAATCCCTTTGAATTGACAGCAAATTAAACTTTAATTTAATTTTAAGTAAAAATTAATATTTTATTAATATAATTAATTAATAATTATTAAAATTCCAAAAATTTCCCAAACACTTGGGAATCTATCCTTAGGTCATTCCTGGCCTTTGGAGCTGATTTCAAGGAGTTGAGATCTCATTTGGAGCAAAACCACAAAAAGGCCCTTTAATTAAACAATTTTGAAAATTCTAATAAATACACAAACTTCAAACCTTCATAACTAATTCAAGAAAAATCCAAATTGAACAAACTCACTTGAATTGAACTCATAACAAAGTCTAATATTTATTAAAAATATCAAAATTCCAGAAAAGCA
>NW_021600386.1:0-368 GCF_001605985.2 Dendrobium catenatum
TCTTATGCATATTATGATCATAAGCTAGAATCCTTTTCTTGTCTAAACATGTAGATATGGTGATATATTACTATACATCATGACATGATTTGTCTATAAGCATTTGATATTATAAGATGGCCCTAAATGCCTAACTTTTTTAACAAATATTATAATATGTTGATATATATGATGATTATTCCTGCTCATAAAATATGATGTAATATGACATAGGAAAAAATCCACATGATATGTTTGATTACTCCAAAATTTCTATCTTGAAATATAATTTTAAAATGATAATCTTGCTAATGATAGCACTATATATGAATAACATAAAGATTTACTTGTTTAGCGTATGTTTATTATTTAATTTTTATGATCAATTC
>NW_021600387.1:0-227 GCF_001605985.2 Dendrobium catenatum
AGCTTTATGATTAGCTTTGTGTGGTAGACTCATTGGTGTCTTTGTAGGAGCGATGTGGTATTTCATGGGGGAGTTGTCTTTCTTCTCGCTTACACTTGTTTTCTGGATGGTTTTGGGTGAGTGGGTAGTGAGAGCATGTTGTTTTGGGTTTTAAGTGAGAGGTCTATTTTGGGGATTTGTTTCTCTTTGCCATTTGGAGCTTTGTTTAGAGGGTAGGTTTAGTTGTT
>NW_021600388.1:0-409 GCF_001605985.2 Dendrobium catenatum
GATTGTAAGTTTGCTGAAATCAGAGTTCAGGTGATCCCAGAATTAATTTTTTGAAGATTCCGGCATGATTTTGCATCAAGATTCGTGCCCGATCAAAATATTTTTTTGAGGATGTATCAGCTGCCCCCCTATTTTCGGACGTCGATCCTCCATAAGTTCGAAAATAAGCATCACAGCTTTTGGGGATTTTTTTTGTGCGATATAAAATTTGAGAAAAAAATGCAATGTTCGGCACAAAGGTCTCGAACGGCTTTAAAAGTGTCAAAATTGAGTCCGAGACATTGAAAAACAGTTTCGGGGACCCCAAAAATGTTCGATTTGACCTTTTCGGGGCCAAAATCGAACCTCGAAACGACTCAGGATGGTCATGTCGCCTGTATTAACCGCGGCGAGCGCGCCGCTCCGCTGC
>NW_021600389.1:0-1193 GCF_001605985.2 Dendrobium catenatum
TTCATCCGACCTAGTACCTCCCCTTGGGGTGCTCCTATACTGTTTGTGAAGAAGAATGATGGAAGCCTGAGACTTTGTATAGATTACAGAGAGCTGAACAAGTTGACAGTGAAGAACAAGTATCCCTCCCCAGGATAGATGATTTATTTGATCAGTTGGAAGGTGCTTTAGTGTTTTCCAAGATTGACTTGAGGTCAGGGTATCACCAGCTCAGTATTAGAGAGTAAGATATTTCAAAGACTGCTTTCAGTACCAGATATGGGCATTATGAGTTTACAGGAGAAAAGTAATGGCTGCACGACGACCGTAAACTTATCGTCGTAGGGGACCTCAGTAGGAAGAAAGGTTACATTTGTTTTTATGTTTTAAGTCTAAAATTTGAGTTTGTATCTGGGTATGAACAGTAAGTGAAGTTTATGTAATGAATGTTTAAAGTTTAGTAGTTATGTGAGACAGTTAATGGTTTGAAACTTTTATTTCATTTCGGGTGTTTTTTAGTGGCTCTTTCAATTAATATTTGGATGATGTTTAAAGCATTAATATAAATGGTTTATGTCTATTTATGTTTTTCCGTACGACCTTTTTGCTCCCGTCCCGTTAACTCGAGCTAGCCGGGTCGGGTCATGACAAGAGTGGTACAAACTCCTCCCAGGAAACTTGACTGCTTGGTCTTCCTCCAAATGTTTGTTCTAACTGACTCCTCCACCACCTCTCAGCCTCGCCATCAAATGCATAAACAGCCAATGTCACCCTCCTTTCCTTAGGGCAAGACATGCCCTCCAGGATCTTCTCAATCCGCATCAGCCAGTCTTCTGCTTCTATAGGTCCGCCACCTGAAAACAGTGGAGGCTTCATATCCTGAAACAGCTTCAGGTTCTTATCCATAGACCTGCTTCCACTTCCACTGCCACTGCCACTGCCACTACCCTGATTTTGGGAAGTCTTAATCATCTAAGTCATCGCTTCCATCATTTGAGTGAATGACTCCATACTATTATTCCTCAGAGGTTCAGCTACTTCTGGTAGCTCCCTCCCTTCCTCCATATTAATGTCATCAGTGGCATTCTGCTCAGGGTCCATACTCCTAAGATAAAACACATCAATCATAAGTCACAAATAATCATAAAATTATACTTCCTACATATTCTAAGACTCAATCAATCATCCTATAGGCTCTTTCATTGATCAGTATT
>NW_021600390.1:0-1299 GCF_001605985.2 Dendrobium catenatum
CTAGCCTAGGCCCTCCTAGTTTTAAGGATTTGATTGTTACATTGCATGTGCTTATTTATGCCTTGTTTAAGGGTTAGCTAAGACATTGATTTGAGCCTAGTAAACCTAGTGTCATTAAGGACAATAATTAATAACCTATGTAGAGAACTTAGAAAATCTCCAATATTTAGGATACACCTCCTTTTGACTTGAAATTTGAACCATTTAAACTTAGTAATATCCTCAGCCCTTAGAGAAATTTTCACTTTTTTTTTAATCATTAAGTCCCTTAACCAACATAATTAAGTTTAAGCCTTAATTAAGCCTTTAAACCTTCTAAAAACTGTAATAAATCCAATTTAAATCCAAAAAATACATGTAACCCCTCTAACTGACTAGAATTAAGTCCTTAACTAATACAAATTAAAAGCCCCTTAATTTGATAGTAATTTTGTAATTAATTTAATTTTAACTAAAAACCCACATTTAATTAATATAATTAATTAATAATAATTAAAAATCTTAAAAATTTCCCAAACACTTGTGGATCCCTCCTTAGGTCATTCCTGACCTTTGGAGGTGTTTTCAAGAAGTTGGGAACTTATTTGAAGCAAAATCATAAAAAGGACCATTAATTAAACAATTTCCAAAATTCATTAAAATGCTCAAAACTTCTAAAAATCATAACTTTTCATAGAAAACTCTAAATTGAGTCTACTACCTGTCTAACAACTCATAATAAGGTCTAGTATTTGTTAAAAACCTGAAATTCTCAAGATTAACTCTAATTTTAAAAGTCAAATTTTGACCCCTTAGTTAGCATATCCGGATAACCTCCAAAACTTGTTAACTCTTCCAAATTTCAGAATTCTCTTAATAGGATAATAAAATTTACAACCAATCCATTAAAATCAGTAACCAACTCCTTTTTATATTAATCCACTCTTTTAATTCCAACCAATTTAAATCAACTTAATTAAACCTAATTGCTACTGGGTAACTCAGGACTACGAGGCTATTAGCTTAGCCCCAAGGAAGGTGAAATAAACTTCATGGCCTTGGTGTGAAACAAAGGTAGTAATCAATTAACTCTTAAAATATACTTAATCAAAATTCTTAATATATTAATATTTAAACATTAACCTAAATCCACCTTTTAAGCCTTAACAAACCCGGACTTTTAGACAACTTTAACTATTCACCCACCTTAGGATTTACCCCAGCCACACGACCTTTTACACACACTGTAGATGATGTTCTAGGACAACCAACTTTAGATTTAAGTTAGGCCGGTGTTTAATTTACTGCTGTGTGCCGGAT
>NW_021600391.1:0-3477 GCF_001605985.2 Dendrobium catenatum
CATTAGTTTTGTGTGTCTTTTTATTTTATCGTTCTTTTAATTTTTGTGCTGATTTTAGTTTGCTTTATTTCTTTTCATTTGTGTTGTTTTGTTTTGTTCTGTTTATCGTTGCTATTTAATTTTGGCCTTCCATATGATCAGTCCTTTCAAACTTTTAGTTTTTGGAGTTTTTGGAGATAGTGGTTTAGCTTTTCAAAATTGGTTAAAGAGAGTTTTCTGTTGATGTTTTCTCCCTCCGTCAGACTTTATTTAGTGGTATGATTTTCTTCTCTAAAACAAAAGTCTAAACCCGGTCTAACCAATGGTATCCTGGACTTGGCTTCCTCTTGATCGTCCGATCTTCGATTCCTAGAAAAAGTTAGAGCAACAAGTAGTACAAGAGAAACAGTGGTTTGTCAATCATCAAACATACGACATGCAAAAGTAGATTTGTAACAATCCCTCCCCCTTTTTGATGAAATGGCAAATTACAGTAGGAAAAATTCATTAAAACACAGGCAAAGATTTTAAAAAATCCCAAAGATCAATAATTTTTTCCTACAAACCCTACTCCCCCTTTTGTACATCAACAAAAAGAGGCCCTAGAACACAAGAAAAAGCTAACAAGTAACAACTAAAAGACAGAAACACACAACACAAAATACAGACTAAAACAACGAGGGATCCAGATCATCAGATGGAGGTGGTGGAGGTGGCTGCTGAAAGTAGGTGGCAAGGTGAGGTGGAACTGAGTATTGAACCAGGTGATGTCCCTGGTCATGCTGCTGCTTGCTGCTGATTAACGAAAACTGTCAATCGGGCTAAATCTCTCAGCGCAGTGGTTGTTTCATAGCGGCAATGTCCTCTGAGTGTTGCTGCTCTGATGCAACCACGTAGGCGTCGAAACCTAGTCTCCCAACCGATCAAATCTCTCAATCAACTGATCAAAAGGGTGGAGTGCTGGTGGAGAGGGACAGGATCCGGAAACCGGGGCGGGAGCGGGGCCTCCTCCTCTCTAGCCCCCCCGACCTTCCCCATCTCCTGGGTGAAAGCGAGTAACTATGAAGTGCAGTGAAGGAATTGTTGAGTAGGTAGGTAGGGTGACGGTCCAATGATGAGGATATTGGAGATTGTATTTGTTTCAAGGACATAGCTATGATGTAATGGTCCCTAAGGCTAGATTGGGGCTTTACTCTTATGAGCCCTGGGTCGCAAATCTGTGGTTAGGTGATCGATTGTAGACGAAAGAGTAGGTTAGCGGGCATTGAATTCTCTTTTTGGCCATAATGTAGAAGTAGTGAAGGACAGTAAGAGGGCGTGCATGTGAATCCGGTCCCCGGCTTTTGGGATTACATGATGGCGAAGGACATGTTGCAATGTCCTAGCATCTTTGTACCAAAGAGCTAGTTTCTCCAAGTCATGGAAATGTGTATTGGTCTGACGAAGGAACGTGATATCGCGTTGTAGACCAGTCAAATCAGGATCAGTGGTGATTATTGGTGCAGCTTATCCCCAGTGGATGGATTAGCTGTAAGAAAATCAACACAGTCCTGATATGCTGATTTCGACAGGGCGTCGATTCACATAGGAGCGTTCATGACTTGTGAAGGGTGGTTAGATGCGTAGGTTAGCAAAAAATCAGGGAGAAGTTCGGAAGAGAAAGGAAGGCGAAGGTGAGATAATAAACAAAGAGAGTGTGGCGAAAAAGGTCCATTACCGGGTAATGAGAGATATGCTGGCATTTGATTATCCGGGACAGGAGTGAATGCCCTACGTCTTTTGTAGCGACATAGGCCAGTGCGCTGATCTCAATGCACTCCGACTGAATCGAGGGTCTAGAGTCGCCCTCGAAGCAACTCTCCGGTATGTTTTGACCGATATAACGTATTCCCACCAGCCATTTGAGAGAGATAGCAAGAAACACAAAAGAGTGAAGGAGGAGTTGTAGAGGAAAATGGCTGGAATTTGGGCCTTGAATTAAAAGAACGCGCCATATTCGTCCTGGCCATCGAAGACATCGTCCAGGCCGATATAACAATAATGTGCGATCAGGTCGTGGTCAAAAAAAAAGGCGGGTATTTCCCGATCGTGTCGGGCCGATCAGATATCGGCCAGGCCAAATAGACACAGGTTCGATCGCCCGCATTGGAAAGTCAGGGCCGAATGACCGTTGAAAATAGCAGATCGTTCCGCGTGGCGATTAGGTGTATTCGTCCGGGACGAACATGTCAATAAGTGACGTACCGAGCGGGAAGTTTAAAACGTTTTAATGCCTGGCCACGTCGTACGTCCAGGATAAACGAACAGTGGCATCGGCGCCGGACGATGTGTCAATAAATGGATCGTTGGGCTGATTTTAAGAAGTATCAGAACGTATACTGACACGTGCTGATCGTCAGGACGAGCAAGTGTATCGCGCCAGGAACGATGCTACATAAAATGCATTACGGCCAGACAATAAATATGACATATCGGCCTCAGGACTTATCAACCAAGAGTTCCGATCATAATCGCCATGATCGATTATAGGCATCGTCCGGCCCGGATGAGTCTAGGGTTATCAAAACCACAAAGGTCAACGCAATGGATTTACTACAGAATAAAGTTAGAATCGTCCAGCGACGATAAGGAATCGGCCAGATGATGAACTAGGAATGATTTTAAAAGATGGTGATGATCAAGACCAAAAAAAAAACAGTCAAAACATAAAAAAATAATAAAAAAGGAACACATAAATTTTTTTTTTTTTTTTTGAGACATCATATGAGAATCCTTTTCAAAAAATGAAGCCCTTTTAAAAGTCCAAGACGATTCAAGAAGTTTAACAATCTTATCATGAAGAAGGTTAGAATGTTCTGATTTGTTAACCCTTGATCAACATCCTTTTAGAAGGTACAGAAATTCTTTTGAAAACCAAAAATCCACGCTTTAGAATAAACTAAATAGGTATAGTCCATTCATAGAGCTTGGTACAAAAAATATATTTATTTAATAAGCAAATGTAATTTTCTCATCATGAGAAATGAAATCAAGTCCTTTGGAAAACACCACATAGTTTAATGAGTTTTCTAAGTTTAGAGTTTTACACAGGAGGAATAGCTTGCATTTAGTGGCGTCATTTATGCCTCATTGTCATTGATTGCTTCATTTTGGATCTTTTGATATTCTTTGATACACTTTTGGGTATATAGCTATTCTTTTCTAATTTTGGCTCATTGCCTCTTATACTTTTTAAAACTTATTGCAAGTAGAAACTTTTATAATAACCCCTTAAAAAAAACTTAGTTGTGAGTATATATCCTACATAAATATATGAGACGAATGGAAGCTCATCATCTAACATAGGGAAACATACAACACAAAATCAAAAAGAAACATGTGATAATGCAATGGCAAGATTTCAAAAAGCTTTGAAATGCATATCTGGAAGAACTTTTGGCTATTTTACATAAAATAAATTAATGTAGCAAGACAAGAAAAAGATCTATAATTAACACA
>NW_021600392.1:0-320 GCF_001605985.2 Dendrobium catenatum
CAGCATTGTTAGTGCTTCCTCCAAAACAACTGCAATCGCTGATTTGATCTTTGGAGGGTGAGAATGTTGTAGAAACTCTACTTAACCTTAGTATATCGTGTCGTAGAATAAATTATTTTTGTATATCGTATTGTAAGACTATTATATGCATGTGAGGCAATTGTTAAAGCACGTAAGAATCTAGACTATTATAGTATTATGTGTGTGCTACCTTGTGGCTATTGTTAAGCTTCCCTGGCCATTAAGGAGTTTCTAATTTGGCTCTATATATAACTGTTTTTGTTTTCTCTGTAATGAGAAGTTAGAGCAAAGTTGTAAGT
>NW_021600393.1:0-446 GCF_001605985.2 Dendrobium catenatum
CACTACATTTCCACATTTCTGCCAACTAGGAATTCTCAGTTAGAAACAGCAAAGGGGAAACAGGAATTATGAGTGAAGGGGAAGGTTGTCACTGCATATTTTCAGAATTTCAGTATTATGTTAATCAATCGTGCTTAGAAACAGTAAAAATATAAAATCTGAAGATGAATAGCAACCTGATAAGAAACAGGGTTATATTCTCATTTCTCAAATGCATTTAAATTAACAAAAAAAGTGTGAAGGTGGCTGACAAATCAATCATGCAGTGACCAAATTATTGTTCCCTAAATTTTTCAAGATGCAGATAACAAGATAAGGAAAAATGGAAGCAAGAAATAGAGCAAGTGGAGATTGTGGAGTAGTAATGAGAAGCCAAACAATCAAAACTTACCTTCAAAACATTTAAGAAGGCTGCAAATTGGGAACTGGAAAGAGAGGGCAGCGGC
>NW_021600394.1:0-216 GCF_001605985.2 Dendrobium catenatum
TAAGTTATGTACTTATGCTATGATTTAAAAAATTTCAAGCAAAGACAATGGCCCTATAGAATAGGCTGGTTTTGAGAGTGAGCAGGGATTCTGAGTTCACAAGGTATCTTTTGTTGTGATAGTTCATAATTCATTTAAATATTTTGGTGAATTTATTATATTCTGAAATATTATTTTTTATCTCAAGATGAATGAAAACTTGAAGAAGGTTATTAT
>NW_021600395.1:0-314 GCF_001605985.2 Dendrobium catenatum
ATGAGTCTAGTCTTTATGAAAGAGTGATAAGGACATCATTAAAGTTTTTTAGAATTAGGACTCTTTAGAGAAGATCCTAATTGGTCTTTTAATATATGTATGGTGAAAATATTTAAAGAAACGTAATTAAAATTTAAAATTCTTTTAAATATATTTCTAATGCAATATATGCTCATCAACTTGATTAAAAATATAAAATGAAATGTAGTAGTTTTTTAAAAAAGGCTTAAAAAATATTTTTTTTAGAATTTGCAAAACATTTCATTGACAGATCCGCACCCTCAAAGGCCAAGCTGTCTGCGAGAACCCGTAGG
>NW_021600396.1:0-1180 GCF_001605985.2 Dendrobium catenatum
TCTGGTTTTACTTTACTGCTTAACTCACATTTCAGTCGGTAGGTAATAGAGATCGGGAGGACCATAGTTGGGCGACGATGGTAAGAAGGACTATAGTTGAGAGACGGTAGTTGGAAGGACCGTAATTGGTGGGCAAGGAAGGTCCGGAGGACTGTAGGTGATTGGCAAATGGATGGAATTTCAACAGCTGTTGGGAAGAATTATGGTGGTTTTCAGTGGCAAGCGAGCTCCCAAAATCTTCCCTTCTCCTCCTCCTTTATTCTTCCCTTCATGTGAAGAATGTCGGTCTATTTATAAATTTTTGAGAGTGAAATGACTTCTAAATACTGAGAGGACAAATATCAAGATGGGAGTGGTTTGAATGGATGGTCAATATTGATCCCCTTGATTGTGGATCATTTACTAGTCATTTGAATGCCTTAATGATATCAGAATTTGGTGATCTTAAGCTCATTGGATTTGTCTCGTCAAGCCGCTCTATTCGACTATAAGCATGTCGCGTTTAATATTTATTTGTTAATCGAAATTATAGTTAGAACCTTCCAAAAGTAGTTTGAACCCTTGTTTGGGCTCATTTTGGTTTAGATTGGACCGTTTTTGGTGTCGTTAAGTTTGTCTTTTGAGACATTCAATTTGACTATAAGTTTGCTGAAATCAATATTTGGATGATTCCACATTTAATTTTGAAAGTTTTCATCTCAATTTTGCCTCGAGATTTGTGTCCAATTAAGATAAATTTTTTTATGATACATCAATTATATATTTTAGTATTTATCATTAATATTTAAAATTTTAAATGACATAAAAATATCATATTACACAACCTTATCTTTGACTTCCCTCATAAAATTCCTACTTACCGCTAGCCCCATCAAAGTCCCTTTTCAAGCAGATATCGTTGTGAATTTCTCACACATTCGTCATCTTCTGAGGCTCAAATTTTAGTGTGATGAGATCTTCTTGCTTTTTGAACATTCATAGCTGACTTTCACATCTAGTCTTTTGTTGTCAAGTGTTAAAAAAATTATTAATTGTGATCATCGGACAGTTTGGAGACCAATCAGGACACGCCATATCATCCGATATACAGCAGTACATAATATATTGGTGACGTGACTCTCCTGATTGGCCTCCAAACATCATCTGATGACCGAACGTCATCCGAAGACCAACCGTAATA
>NW_021600397.1:0-204 GCF_001605985.2 Dendrobium catenatum
GTGGTCTTAATGATTGTTGTCAAGCGATGGAGATCAATTAAAAACAATGTAGTCGACGGGTGAGAAAGTCTTAGGATTTATTTGGGATGGCTTTTTTACTACTTTTTAAAGTAATATTTTAGTAAAAAAAATAATTTTTTTGTACTAAAAACTTACTTTAATAAGCAATAATAAAATCCCCAAATACGAAACCTTAGTCTTCAC
>NW_021600398.1:0-807 GCF_001605985.2 Dendrobium catenatum
TTGTTATTGTTAATGTCAAAGTAGTATGCATATGTGTCTGTGAGTCTTTATTTGTTTAGATACACATGCATATGTATTCTTCTTTTGCAAAAAAAAAAAAAAAAAAAAAAAAAAAAAAAAAAAAAAAAAAAAAAAAGAGAAAGAAGAAGAGGTAAAAAAAAAAAGAAGAAAAGAGAAAGAAAGAGCGAAGAGGAAGAGTTTTCAAAATAAATAAAAAAAGAGATGAATCTTTTCTCGATGCTTGCGACGGGTTGACAAACCCCCTTGGCGCTCACGTAGCGTTGTAGGGAGGGAATTCGGTGCGATGCTTGCGACGACTTAAGGATCCCTCTTCAATGCTAGCAACGAGCCGGCAAACCCTCTAGGCGCTCAAGTAGCGTTGTAGGGCGGGAAACCGGTGCGACGCTTGCAGCAAAGGGGATAAAAATATATTTTTATTTTATTTTATTTTTAGATTAGTATCCCCAAACGCTCACGTAGTGCAGAGGAGGGTAATCTGGGTTTTTTTTCTAACTTGTGCTCTACACTCTTAAACGCTCACGTAGCGTGCGGGGATTTAAAATAAAAAATGCGACCGCGTTGTCATTTTTTACACCTACCTGAAAGCGCTCACGTAGCGTCGAGGGGAAGGTTGCCTCTTGATTTTTCTCCTAAACAGGGGAGACGTCGGGAGACTGCTGAAATTTGGATCGAAGATCCAAGGACTTGACAAAATTTGGAGCTTGATTTGAACTTTAACTTGAGCATACAATCAAATTTAAATCAAGGTGAATCAAATGAAATGAACATTAGAACAAAGTGCAAGAG
>NW_021600399.1:0-1042 GCF_001605985.2 Dendrobium catenatum
TGCTGTTTTTCTTGAGCCAACAAATAAGTAAAATTGTCAGTGAAATTATTTGCCTTGAAAGCTTGCCGAACCTTCAGAAATCATTGCATAACAATTTTTTTAAAAAAATTAACTTCAAATTAAATTTAAATGAAAGTCTCGTTTAAAATAAGATAAATATCTAATTAATTAAAATAATTAATTGAATGATGAATTTAAAATTAAATTTAATAACTAATTAAAAGGAAAGTAAAAATTATGTATTTTAAATAGACATAAATTTCTAAGCTAGTTAGTTGAATCATAAATGCAGAAATTTAATTAATCAACTATGAAAAAATCAGAAACATAAATTTTAATTAATCAACCTTAAAATAATGTTAAAATTCATTTAACTGAAATCAGAAATTCAATATTTAATTAGTTAACTTTAAAATAATTTTAAAGTTAACTTTGGATCGGATTTGACCTCAGATCCAAATCCGAGGTCAAAGAATGGTGATTAGATGACGTCAATCTCCCCTCGAGAATTGAGAATAAGCCTATGATCAACTTCCAGATCCGCCATACATGATAATGGAAGGCTTGGTGTGTCGTTGTGGTGTTGTGGTGGGGGAGCCGCCACTTGGGAGGGATGACCAAGAGGAAGAGGAGAGGCAGGTGGCTTCTCGGGTTGGAGGAGGTGGAGAGAGGGGGTAGCTAGATCTAGGTATTTGAATTCGAATTTTGAATTTCAAATAATTTGAATTCATTCCCTCTTTGCTTGGCTTAATATAGGAAAGCAACTATGATAAGGGAAATCATCACAATGATTGAGATTGTGGAGTGAACCGGCGGCATGATGGGAAGGGGAAAATTGGCTCGGGTAGAGGGGGAGAGGCCTTGGGCCAGCGGGTGGAGATGAGGTTCGGTGGTGGTTTTGACGCAAGAAGGGGAGGTGGTGGTGGGTCGTCGGGTAGGGAGGAAGAAGGGGAAGCTCGGGTGGTGGAAAAGTGGGAGAGAAGAAGAAGAGATGTAGGAAATCCTAGAGCTCACCCGCAGGGGCTATTGGGTACTTCATTTG
>NW_021600400.1:0-370 GCF_001605985.2 Dendrobium catenatum
GGAAATAAAAGAGGATGTGTTTGTAGAACAACCCCAAGGATTTGAGAGTTCCTAATTTCCAAATCATGTTTTAAATTAAAAAAGGCTTTGTATGGTATAAAGTAGGCACCAAGAGCATGGTATGAGAGGCTTAGCACTTTTTACTAGAAAGGGAGTTTGTTAAGGGGGAGCGTAGACACCCTTTTTCTTAAATAATTGGAGATGATTTGCTCATTGTTCAGATTTATGTGGATGATATACTCTTTAGATCTCCTAATAAAAAATTTTGTGATGTGTTCTCTAAGACAATGAGTAGAGAGTTTGAAATGAGTATGATGGGAGAGTTGTCTATTATTTGGGGTTTAGCATAAAATAATTGGATGATGGAACC
>NW_021600401.1:0-279 GCF_001605985.2 Dendrobium catenatum
TCAAGTTTTCTCCAAAAGAACAAAGACACAATGGCTGCAAAAAGACTCTTACAAAGTCTTATGAGAGTGCTTAAATAGAGGGCTCAAAAAACCCTAAAAATACTCAATTCGGGCGTCAAATATTGTACCGTACGATCTCAAGATATTCCAGTACGATGTGCAGAAATTGACCTGTTAGTACTGTACGATGTCCAGTTAGTACTGTACGAACAGTTCAGTTGAAGTTCGTACTGTACGATATACTGTACGATGTACTGTACGAACAGTTCAATAAAAGTG
>NW_021600402.1:0-244 GCF_001605985.2 Dendrobium catenatum
TCCTCACTTTGATCCTTAGAGAACTACAAAGATTTTATGACATTAAAGGTCACTTCTTGATTATATACTCGCATTAAGTTTTCTTTTTGAACATCCATCATTACCCTTCCCGTGACTAGAAAAGGTGTACCTAAAATGAATGGAATTGAGATATCTTTTTTTATTTTTAACACAATGAAATCCACAAGAAAGATAAAATTATCCGTTTTCACTAACACATCCTTTATCACCGCCTTACGGTAAC
>NW_021600403.1:0-327 GCF_001605985.2 Dendrobium catenatum
ATATATAAATAAAAAATAGTAAAATCTGTTTTTATATTTTTATTTGTAAACATTCATTATTTTGTCAATTCAATTACTCCTTTAGAGCATGCATTTGTTGTTGTCTTTGCCCTTTGCCTCTATATATATTAGTTTATGGCACAAACTCAATTTAAATTTGCATATTTGTATAAGAAAATAAAAAATCAAATAAATTTTATATGTGAAAAGTATAATTATTTTTGTAATGATTAATGACAAAGCAACAATATTGAAGCAAAGAATCTTCTCTTAAGGCTTCCTTTGAGACAGCTTTTAGCCACAGTTTTTAAAAAGTTGTCCCAAATC
>NW_021600404.1:0-517 GCF_001605985.2 Dendrobium catenatum
TCCTCTCTCTCTCTCCCTCTCTATCTCTCTCCTTTAGGTTTTCTCATGTCAAGACAGCAGTCAAGAATGTTCAAAAATGTTAAACAAGAGCTCTTAAATAGAAGAGCTTCAAAGGGGCTCATTAATTACAAGTTACCGACTTTATCGTCTAGGACGATATGGAAATCGTCCTGGCTGATCAGTTCAAATCAGAGGAAAATCGTCCAGAGTATCGCCCTGAATTTGAGCTGTCCATCCAAATCGGTCAGGAGCAACCAAGAGTTTTTGAATGGATCATCCAGGCCGATCTTGAGCTCGACCAAGACAATGTGATTGTATCAATCATCCTTAATTACTCTCATGATTGTCGCATCAATTTAAGCATAATTATACAATATCGTCCAGGCCGATTCAATAATCGTCCTAGCCGATTTCCAAAAATACAGATTACATAAATTTATCGTGGCAGCAATTTCTTTTTGTATTGAGCATATCTTCCTAGCCGATACAGGTATTGTCCAGGCCGATCAGTTAATTA
>NW_021600405.1:0-247 GCF_001605985.2 Dendrobium catenatum
ATCCATTTCTAAAGCTGATATCAAACATGCTTACTCCATGGAATATGAAACTCTCATCATCCAGAAATAAAATCACTTTCTTCTTCATATAATCAATATGAGGCTTACACTGACTCAACCAATCCATGCCTAGAATGACATTAAACCAAAAAATAAGCAAAAGTAGCAACTAGACATCAACTTTATATAATTTTTTTTTTTACTTACAGAGATAAAATCTTCTAATAACCATACTATCTCCAGTAGG
>NW_021600406.1:0-240 GCF_001605985.2 Dendrobium catenatum
TGACAAATTCTCATTTAAATCTAATAAAGAATTTTTTTTAGTGTCTTAAAGAAAGATCATTTCTAATATTTTATAATCAAGTTTTTTTTGATATACCTCTATCTTTCTTAACATAAGTTAAATATAATACCTCTGCTTTACTAACCTAGTCATTGGAAGGCTGTTGTTTTATGTGACCAAACCATCTAAGGCGACCCTCTCTATTTTTATCTTTCATTGGAGCTACTCCAACCTTTTTCA
>NW_021600407.1:0-500 GCF_001605985.2 Dendrobium catenatum
ATGACAGGCAGGAATTCAATGTCGGGTAGTCATACAGCGTCGGGCTGAAAACCGACGAAAGTCTATTAACTGGTAGAAGTATGACATCTGGTAAAAGTATGAAGTCGGGTAGAGGTGCAGCGCCAGGTACAAGACCGATGAAAGTCCGTCGACGGGCAAAAGTCCAATGACGAGTAGAAGTCCGCTGATGAGCAGAAGTTTGACGACGGGTAGTAGTTTGACAACGGACATGAATCCAACGAAAGGTGGAAACTTAACGTCGAGTAGAATTCTGACGTCGGGGAAAAGTGCGACATATGGCAGAAGACTGATGAAAGTTCGTCGATGTGCAGAAAGTCCGACGACGAGTAGAAGTCTACTTATGAGAAGAAGTCAGACGACATGGAGAAGTCCGATGTCGGGTAGAAGTCTGTCGAAAGTCCTGCAAGACAAAAGTTCAGCGATAGGAGAAAATTCAAAATTTGGTAGAATTTTAATATTGTGGAGAAGTAAGATAGAAG
>NW_021600408.1:0-302 GCF_001605985.2 Dendrobium catenatum
GATGCTTCGTTTGGGACAGCTTTTTTATCGCTTTCTAAAGTATAATTTTAGTACAAAAAAATTTTAATTTAATTTAAAATTCTTTTGTACTAAAAAATTACTTCATAAAACAATAAGAAAGTCATCTCAAAAGAAGCCTAAGACTTCGTTTGAGACACCTTTCTTATTATTTTTAAAGAAGCTTTCTCGTATTTTTAATTGCTTTTAGAAGCAATAAGAAAAAAGTCCTAAATGAAGTCTTAGGTTTCGTTTGGGACGACTTTCTTTCTACTTCTTAAAGCATCTTTCTTGTACAAAAATTT
>NW_021600409.1:0-298 GCF_001605985.2 Dendrobium catenatum
TTAAGAATTTACCTATATTTTGTTCTTTCTGTAAAATGCATGGGCATGCTTTGAACGAATGTTTTCGGAAACACCCTCACCTGCACTCTAATAATAATTCTTTGAAACATACAAACGTGGTTATATGTATTGAAAAGGATGCCATTGATCCTAATGTTTAATCTCATCTTTTGTTGGTGGATAGCCATTATCCTATGGAAGTGAATCCAATGTATGAAACCGAGAAGGTCCCTCCGACTAACTCACATGAGCCTCAAGAATAGGGAGTTCTCCATTTAAATGTTGTTACTAATGAATT
>NW_021600410.1:0-374 GCF_001605985.2 Dendrobium catenatum
ATTTAACCAAAACAAAACTCAATGAAACCAAACAACAGGTTTTATTGAACTTTTTGAGAATTGACATTTATAGTTTGGTTTTTTAAATTGAACCAAACCATGCTCACCCATAGACATTGATATGTTCCTATGCTACTATGGCATAGTGATTTTTTAAATATATTATTATTCATCAACTCTTAGACAAGTCTATAATTTGAATTGGATTTCCTCTGTTCTTTTGCAACCATATGCTTATTTTATTCAAAGTATATAAATATGTTCATATTCATTTTAATGCATTACTAAATTCATTGTTTGATATGCTTATTTATGCTTATCTATATCATGAATGATGTGTATTATTTGACTAACACGAAGTCTAAATATGTATA
>NW_021600411.1:0-226 GCF_001605985.2 Dendrobium catenatum
CCTAATTAGAGATGATTATAATTAATTAATTAATAAATAAAAAAGAGGGCTTGCTTCTCTTGCCTTGCCTCGGTCGACCAGCCTTCCCTGTTGACCCGCGAATGTACGAATTTTCCTAAACTCAGACTCTCGCTTTCGCTGTTTGCGGTGGACTGGAAAACCGCCTACACACGCCTTTATTGTGCGTGATGGGATGGGAACCCGATCCGACGACTACGAGGCGAGC
>NW_021600412.1:0-3341 GCF_001605985.2 Dendrobium catenatum
TCTTATATTTTGGTTCTTGTGGCTGGAAAGGAACAACAACTTGTTCGATCAATCGTGTTAAAATGGATTCTTTCAGAGTTATTAAAAATGTCAAGGATAGACTGCTTAGACTCTTTTATGTTAATTTAATTTCATTGAAAAGTTTCAATAATTATTTTAATGTGGCTCTGGATTTATGGATCTCTTTGAATTTCCCTATGCTTCCTACTACCTCTCGTCTAGTTCATTGGTTTCGGCATTTGTTCGGTGGTTTCAAAATGAATGTGAGTGCTAAACATAATTTGGGGATTGGTGGTATCATCAGAGATGGCTTTGGTAAGGTATGAATTAGTTTTGCGGGTCCTTTTAATAGGAACTATTATCTGGCTATATTTGCTGCTATTCTTCAAAATTTAAAATGGTGTTTGCCCCTAGGTATTGTCAATATAACTATTGAAACTTAACCTATTTTTCATAATCAGTGTTTATTTAATGATTTAAATTTGATTTGTCATCCGGAGGCCTTTTATACTATTAGAGACATTAGGAATATGATGAATTCTATCAATGTTCAGAATTCCTTTATTTATAAGGAAGCTAATGCTTGTGCTATCTGGTTAGCTTATTTTGGTGCTGGGAAGGCTAATTTTATTGACATTGTTGGTAGTAATGCTCCGGCTGCTCTTAAAGGTCTCGTCAATTTGGATAAATGTTCTTTTCCTTATGTCAGAACATAATTTTCTTTTGTTTCTTTCTCTGGATATGTTTTGGTGTTTTTTTTATCTGCTTCGTTTACATTTGTGTTGCGGTAATTTTGCTGTGCTGGTTCATTAGGGAGAACTATGTGGGGAGGTTTTGAATCTTGGCCTGGGTGGAAATTTTGGGGTTTCCCTGTTTTGCTGGGTAGGTTTTGATGGTTTGTATTTTATTTTTTGGTTGGAGGATCCTTTCCTGGATTGGATCAATGCTGGTAGGATTATGTTATTTGGTTGCGTGGGATTCTTTTGGGTTGCGGTAATTGCCCCTATTGGTATAACTTGTTATTCTATTATTTTATTTGATGGCAGCTTTTCGAAGCGTTGGCTTTCTATGATTAATGGAAGGGAATTCCTGGTGCTACTGGAAAAGGGGAGGGTGATACCTTTTTGAGCAGGTGGATCTGGACTTAAATGGTTATGTTGGGTGGTTAATTTTCATCTGGGTTTGTTGTTTCTTTATGGAAAGTTACTTTGTTTACTAAGAGTTACTTGTCTCTTTGTAGGGACTGTTTTTACTTCAACCTCCGATGGTTATTACCTCTTCAAATTAGGTGCTTTTTCTGTGTTTTCCTCCTACTATTTTAAATTTTGTTTTGCAGGATCCGTTTTGTGTAGATTATAGCTCGTATCAGTTCCGAATCAGGGAGCAAGAGCTCAGAGTTTTTATGGGTTATATCCCTATTTTTTGGGTGTTCATCCTTGAACACTGTAGAATGTATCTAGGAAGTTATGTATTTTGGCTTAGAACGGAACTTGAGCTCTTAGGTTTTTGGGTTTTTTGTCTTGGGTGAAGCTCGATCAGAGTAGTAGTAGAACTCGGGGTCCTTTAAAGGACATTGTAATTTTGACAAATTATATAACACGCGTAAGGCCCACTTGGGTTTTCACCAACTAACATAAAAAAGATGAATCGCCAAACAAAAAAATTGCATTTCGTAGGTGGTCATAACACTACTGTTTATTGCTATGTGGGTGCTAGGAGTATAATAAGATAAAATAAAAAGGCAAAAAACAATTACAACCTACACCCCTGTCCAAAGCAAAGGAACCAAAGCTTTTGAATTACACTCCACATAAACATTGGACTCGAGCTGAGCTGTTTGAAAATCCATAATGGCGTCTCCTATGTGTTGTGTAATTATCATTGCTTACTTTAAGACTATAGTAAATTCTCATAAAAAATTGTACCAGCTGGCACCTGCATTCTCCGAGCATTCCAATATTTAACCCAGACATGAACAATGATTATTATCATGGGATATATTAGTAAACAAAGTTATTAACGATGTAAGCCACTTATAAGATAGAGGTTGCATGGCTTGTATCATCTCAATGTTATTATATTATCCTTCTCTGCACACAAAAATATTATTTCTATGAGTCTGGATAAGAAGTTTCTTTCGGATTGTGAGTGTACAAATTTATATACATAATGTACATAGTATGTGTTATATTCTGTGTAATCAAACTGTGTATTAGTGTGTATAGATCAGGTCCTTGACTCTGTAACAGAATTAAATTTCTACTGCAAAAACATGGGAAAACAATCAAATTTCCAATAAGAAAGGTGTAGCCTATTGTGAGGCTCATATGTTGTTTAATATGAAGCACATTATTTAAAATATTAATTTAAGTTTCTAGTATGTGTAATGCATATGCATTTTGACAAATATTTTTAGTGCACTTTATGATGTACATAACATTACTCTAAGAAGGCATCCTCATGAGAGTTAAATTTATTTTGGCAAGTTGCTATGACAATGTCCTCACTTTGATTTTATGATTAGTGCGACAATGGCTTATAGTTGTCGGGGTCTAAAAAAGAAATTAAAGGAGGCATAAATTTGATTTTGAGAACTTCATTTATTTTCCATATAAAATACATTTATTAAGTTAATAATTTTGAAAAAATAAAAGTGATTATTAAAATTATTTTTTAACAAAGGATTAATTTTTAAAATTTTAAAAGTAATATATATATATATATATATTATATATATATATATATATATATATGTTCCGGTTGAGAAAATGTAATTTAATTATTTGAATTACCAAAATTCCAGCTTTATTAAATGTAATACCCGAGGGAGGGGGAGGAGCCTTTGCCTATTTAAGATGCTTCTATATTTTTAAGTAGCTTTTTAGTACACAATTTATAAACTAAAAACAAATTATACTAAAAAATTATTTTTAAAATAGTAAAAAATTATCCCAAATGACCTTAGCTCCACCACCATAAAATTAATGCTAAAATTCTATGAAATCCCTCTTTTTCTGACCTGATTTCTTCAGATTTTAAGGACACATTGTTTAAATTGATAAATGATTTGAAATGATATTAAACTAAAGTCTAAGGAAATTGGTTTGTTTTTTATGATAGCATAAAAAGTATCCTTTCTCAATAATTCGTTATTGTGTGGAAATTGGGAGATTAACATACATACCATCCTATACTCATCTATTTACATATTTAATATCTAACATTTTAATATTACATAGTTGTATGTATGTACATTTTCCTAAAAAAAAATTATTTATGTGATGCTTAACTTGAAAATAAATGAAAACGCAATTCAACATCTGTTTTTTAAAACTTCGAAG
>NW_021600413.1:0-372 GCF_001605985.2 Dendrobium catenatum
TTTATTGATAATAAATCCTACTGTAATCTAATGATTTACTAAGTGTTTTTTACAGGTTCATTAATTAATAGAAAATATCAAGAGGATCACTTCAAATATATGAAATATTTGTCACTTAGAGATAGACATAGAGCATTAGAAGTGATATCTCTTAGAAACAGCAATTCAATACCGTTTATCTTATACTCCTTGCCCAACATAAGCCCCTATAGTTTGCTTCTCTGCTGTAACCGAGAACAGCAGGTTATAGGGTTTAGGGTAAGCTTTTTGAACTGACTTGTATGTTGTTGCAAAATCAGGACACTTCATGTTAAGAACCTCATACAAAAACCAATTTCCTTGATTTGCTGAATATTTCAAGTGCTATCTTCA
>NW_021600414.1:0-351 GCF_001605985.2 Dendrobium catenatum
ATGCGGGTTTTATAATTATTTTTACCCCTTTTAGTGTTCCTATGTGTATACAATTTATAGTGCATGTGCAGGGGTACTCTTGGAATAGGCGCCTTCTGTCTGCTTGTACAGAGGTTGCAGATCTGGTAGTGTGGCGTAGCAGCTTCTGGATAAAATTGTTCGCTGCTTCGTACAGGTAGACTGTCGTGCACTACTCGTTTCTTTCTGCAGGTGGATCATAGTGCACTAACTAATCTCCTGCTTTGTGGTTGTAAGGAGCTCGTAGGAACTTGTAGCCTTTATGCATTATGCTGTGATTTTGGTCTTTGCAATATGACCATTACTGTTGGAGGTAGATATTCATCCTTAGAC